>NC_077245.1:47733785-48039285 GCF_947179165.1 Solanum dulcamara | reverse complement strand
AAACCCTTCTGGTAAATTCAACACCAGAGCAAAAGTAAGTTTATCTTTCAACTCTTGGAAAGTTATCTCACATGCCTTGGACAATTGGAATTTCACCTTCTTCTTAGTCAAAGTAGTGAAGGGCGATGCAATGGAAAAGAATCCTTTCACAAACTATCTATCATAATCAACTAAGTCCAAGAAACTTTGAATATCATAAGGAGATAAAGGTCTTGGCTAATTCTTTACTGCTTCAATTTTCTTAGGATCAACCATAATATCTTCACCGAAGACTACATGGCCAAGGAAAGCAACGGACCTCAACCAAAATTCACATTTGCTAAACTTAGAAAAAAATTGATGATCCTTGAAAATTTGCAAAACAATCCTTAAATAATCGACATGCTCATTCTCACTCTGAGAGTAGGTCAAAATATCATCAATCAACACAATAATGAATATTTCCAAATATTGCTTGAACATCCTATTCATGAAATTCATAAATGTTGCAGGAGCATTCATTAGTCCAAAATACATCACCAAGAATTCATAGTAACCATACCGAGTTCTAAAAGCCATCTTCGGAATATCACATTCTCTTAGTTTGAGTTGATGATAGCCCGATCAAGGATAGATCCTTAAAAAGTAGGTTGCACCTTGAAGTTGATTGAATAAGGCATCGTTCCTTGGAAGGGGATACTTATTCTTAATAGTGACCTTGTTCAATTGCCGATAGTTAATACACATGCAAAGAGAACCATCCTTCTTCTGACAAAGAGAACTAGATCACCTAATTGAGAGGTACTCAGTCTAATGAAGACCATATCAAACAAATCTTTCAATTGATCCTTTAAATCCTTAAGTTCTGTCAGAACCATTCGGTAAGGAGGAATAGAGATAGATTGGGTATCAGAAAGAAGATAAATACTGAATTCTATCTTTCTTTTGGGAGGGATATTAGAAAGATCATTGGGAAACACTTATGGAAACTCATTAACAATAGAAACTGATTCAAGAGTAGGAGCTTCAGAGTTCGTATCCCTAACCCGTAGTAGATGATAGATGGCTTTATTAGAAATTACTTTTCAAGCTTTAAGGCACGAGATGAATTGACCCTTAAACATGGAATTACTTCCTTTCCATTCTAGGACAGGCTCATTAGAAAACTGAAATTTAACCACACGGGTTCTATAATATATAAAAGTATAATAATGTATAGACCTAATCCATACCAAGGATAGTATCGAAATAAATCATATCAAACTCTACAAGATCAACCGATGTGATTTTATGAAAAAATGAGATCAGACAATCTCTATAGACTTTTTTTAGCCAAAACTGAATCAGCAATAGGATTATAGACCCAAAAAGGGTCTAACAAGATCTCAGGACTAACAAAAAATTTCATAGCAAGATAAGGAGTAATAAATGATAAAGTAGCACTTGGATCCAACAATGCATAAAAATCAAACTCAAAGACTTTCAACATACCAGTCACCACATCGGGCAAATCCTCCAACTCTTGACGAGTCTATAGAGTATAGAATCTATTTTGGCGCTATCCGCCATCCGAAGTAGTACCCTGCTGATATGATCAGCCTATAGTAGTCTGAGTCTAAGTTTGGGGTTGGCCACCTCCACCTCTAGAAGCACTCGAAGGGCAATCCTTCACTTGGTGACCTGTCTTACCCTAACCAAAGCAAGAAAAAGAACACTCTAGACATTTTCCTAGGTGCTTCTTCCCACACTTCTTGCATGTGGGAAAAGGTTGACCACTAGAATATCCTCCTTAAGGCTTTGGGTTAGAAACCCTATCTTTGTTGAACCTTGGAGCTGGAGTGTTAGAAGAATTTTTGCTAGAGAAATTTAAACAGAATTTAAAGAGGCCGCTATTTCCCGACTTACCATGAGAATATTTACCACTATCAATCCGAGCCATCTTGGACTTCCTAGCTCTCGTTTTTAACTTTTTCTTTTCAATCTGTTTGGCACATGTCATTAGCCTCGATATGTCCATTTCCTTGATCAACATGGATATTATACATTCTTTGATCACCAAATCCAACACACCTAAAACAAACCTGCTCATACAAGCTCTAGGATCGGCAACCATAAAAGGAGCATACTTTGACAATTGGGTGAACTTAAGGGCATACTCTCTCATACTCATGTTTCGTTGCCTCAAATTAATGAATTCTTGGACCTCGACTTCCCTTAACTCCAATGGAAACAAATGATCGAGGAAACCAACCTTGAACTCTTCCCAATCGATGGGACCATCTTCTCGGCCCCTTTCGCCTTTTCATTAATCATACCAAATTTGAGCCACTCCCTTGAGTTGATACACCGCCAAGTTCGCTTTCTCCACTAGACCAATGCTCATTATATCAACAATCCTACCAATTCCCTTTATAAATTCTTGTTGATATTCGTCCACCTTAGAGCCATTAAACTCAGAAGGGTTGATACGGGTGAAATCATGAACTAAGCTAGCCGTCGTACCCATATTTAGGTTCACAGAAGGTACAACTTCCCTATTATATTATACCACTACGGCTTGATAAGGCACTTGGAGTTTGGCCAAAGGATCATTTGGATCTTGTTACTCTTCTTCAAAATTTCTTCTTACGGGATCTCTTCATGGAGGCATAATTCGGTAATCGCAAAAAAAAACATTAGTGGAAAAAGCCTTAGAGTTCAACTCAATTGCAGGACATAAGAATGATGAAAGAAGAGAATATTCCTAAACTCCCCATAGCCTCCTATTCATAGATGTGGCACATTTCTTACCCATGAACAAGACTCTACTTGACATGGCATGATATACTCCCAAGGACACTTTAAACCATGTGCTCTGATACCAAGTTTGTTATAATCCAAGATAGGCCCCAAATATGACATGATGAGTAGGACCTTGAGAGACCCCAACCAAGCCTCTTAGAACATCATACATAAGGTAAATAGAAACAAAGATTAAAAAACATGAAAGCGGAGTATAAGTCTCAATATAAATATCACAATAAAGGAGATATCAAACTCAAACTCCGAGTGAGCATGAAATTATAGACATAGCAAAATCTAACATGTCACTACTAGTCTAGACAGGGCATAAGACAAGTTGTTAGCTCACCAATATAAAGAATAAAAGTCATAAGGAATAAAGGAAATCATAAATGTCACATCCTCAAAACATGAGGACTCACCAACAACAATAAAACTAACTCCGACATCTAGCCACGAGCTGGTGCAAGTGATGATCATCGGACCCTACATTATGATATAATATAGGCAAAAAGTATGTATTAGTATATGTAATGTACTAAGTATATTAGAATCATACATGAAAAACAATAATAGGACACAATCAATATGAAACTAATTCTGACATCTAGCTTCGACATCTAGCCATGAGCCGCGTGCAAGTGATGATCGTTGGACCCTACATTATGATATAATGTAGGCAAAAAGTATGTATTAGTACATGTAATGTACTAAGTATATTAGAATCATACATGAAAAACAATAATAGGACATAATCAATATGAACATGTGATGCATGACCAATAGCTTGAAAATATGAATAAAACTTGAAAACAATTGAAATCATACCATAAGGTCAATGCATCATAAGAAATCTTTAAAAGCTTGTAGTTATAGCATGTACATATATGGAATATTAACTTTAACATATATTTAAGACCATGTGGCTATAACATGGAATCCAATGTAACTCCCATGCCGATAAGAGAGAGGCTACTTGTCAAGGTAGACTCTATATAAACATGAACATGAGCTATATGTGGATTGACTAGTTAAGCCATTAAGGCACCTATGGTGGCACCTAGTTTTGGAACTAAGAGTTTCTACTAGGGTTTCCTCGTGGATTCCCACCACAAAGTTTGCTTAGTGCTAAATCAATCCAAATGGAATACATAAAAAACATAATCATTAGGAAAGGTAAAAAATACCAATCCACATTCATAAAATATAATAATAAGATTAGCTCCCTTTCTAAGAATCCAAATCATAACTTCTTGCATATTGTGAGGAAACCTTTCACAATTCATGGTTTCTTACTTGAAATCCATATTTAAATCATAATTCATAACTTTCATAAATCCTCGATCAAAAATACATAGTTCATACTTGAAAAATGGCATAGTTCATGGGGTCTTAGTAAACCTCATTAAAAACATAAAATTAAGATTAAATCATGCGTGAATATATCATTAAAATCGATTAGATGCCTCATTGAATTGACCCAATACAAATTAATCAAAATCCTAGAATCATTGAATTGAAACTTATTGAAGAAAAGATAAATCTTTAGGAATCCATAGATGTAATAGATTCCATGGATGAATTTCCAACATACCTTGGAGAATTCTAGCCTTGGAAATTGAAAGATAAGAGTTGAAGCTTGAATAACCCTAATCCACCTTGAGAGGAATCCTTTGGAGAAAAAGATTTATGTTCTAGAGAGATAAGTTTTAGTTTCAATGACTTGGGAGAGAATGAGGGGAATTCAAAGGGTTTGGGTAGTTATAGGTTTAAGAAATATGTCCAAAATGATTATTTATAAGGATTAAATAAGTCAAAAAGGAAGAAATTAACCTCAACCTCATTAAATGACTGACGGAGTGTAGTTGCTAGATCGGTCAAGCTCGCAGTCCTGGTCAGTAAGTCACCGATATCTTAGGCTAACTCGCCAACTTGACTTGAGTTTCTAAAGATTTTCTTTGATATATTTGGTGAGTTATCTCAGCTTCTTGACCAAGTGGGCGAGTCGCTAAAATTACCTAACCCTTGCCAATTCCCTTCCTTTCTCTACCAATTTTCCTGATCTTTCTAGTGAGGAACTAAACTAGTCAATCTCATTTGGCAAGTCGCCAAACCCATTTTCTTCTTGCCAGTCTTTCCTACTTCCTAAGCAATATTTTCAATACCTTTATGCAAGATATCCCTCATCTCCCAACCATTTTGCCGAGTCGCCGAACTTGTGTCTACCTTGCCTAAAGTTTCCCCCTTCTAAGCCTATTTTCTCAGGACCATTTGGCGAGCGGCCACCCACTTTGGTGATCTGTCGAATGTACTTGGAGAGTCATCGAGTAACTCAATGAGCGTCAACTGCCACTTCTCCTAAGTTTCCCCTTTCAATTTCAATATTCTGACTTTCCAACTTTTGGGGCCTCACAAAAGTCCCGATTTAGTTCTTCACTCTATTATCTCCCCCTTAGGTCTGAAGTTGTTAGTCTATGTTTATGGACCTATTCTATATTTTCTCAACTGTGCTATATTTACCTTACCCTAACGATTGGGGCAGCGCTAATCACATGACTACTAAACTTTAGTCAAAGAGGGAAAGGATTGATTGAGGTGAGTTTTCACATTTGAGGCCTCGTAATGGTGGTCATTCACTGTTTCGCCAAAATTTCGCTGGTCAAAATTCTTCTAGTACTTCTGATCCAAAGTACAAAAAGGATAGGATGTCTAACCCTAAGACTTAAGAGAGTGGTCTGAGTGGTCAGACTATCCCCATATGTAGGAAGTGTGGGAAGAACCATCGAGTAGATTATTTGGCAGGTTTTGATACTTGTTATGGTTGTGGAAAGATGTGTCATAGAGTGAGGGATTGCCCCTCAGTTGCTAGTATAGATTGAGTTGGTCGACCTCAGACTCAGACTACTACTTTAGATCCTTTGGCTCAGCATGATACTTCATCAGATTCTAGTGGTGGTCAATGCCACAACACATTCTATGCCTTTTAGATTCAACAGAATTTGGAGGATTCTCCTTATGTGGTCACTTGTATGATATGAGTCTTTCAATTTTATATTTATGCTTTGTTATATCCTAGAGCAAACCAGTTTTTTATGATTCTTTATCTTGCTGTGAAGTTTGATGTCAGTACAGAAATTCTATTAGAGCCTTTTTCAGTCTATACTCATGTTGGTAATTCAGTTTTAGCTAAACGACTCTACAAAAAATGCTCGATCTTAGTTTTTCATAAATTCACCTCAGTTAATCATGTGGAGTTAGACATAACTGACTGTGATGTTATTTTTGGTATGTATTGGCTTCATACATGTTATGCCTTTATTGATTGTAGAACCTGAGTGGTTAAGTTTCAATTTCCTAATAAACTAGTGCTAGAATGGAAGGGTATTAACTCCTGTTTAAGGGTTAATTTATTTCGTGCCCTAAATCTTGAAAAATTATTTCGAAAGGTTGCATATACCATCTTATATGGGTTATGGATACGAATTCCGAAGCCCTTACTCTTGAGTCAATTTCTATTGTAAACGAGTTTTCGGAAGTGTTTCTCGATGATCTTCCTAGTATTCCTTTGGAAAGGAAAACAAACTTCGGTTTTAATCTTCTCCCAGATACCAGTCTATTTTTGTCCCTCTTATAGAATAGATCCTGGAAAGCCTTAAGGAGTTAAAGGATTTGAAGCTTTAATAAAAGAGATGGCTTGAGTTGTTGAAAGATTATGACACGAGTGTGTTGTACCTTTCACAAATGGAAAATGTAGTTGCGATGCTCTTAGTAGATTGTCCATAATTAGTGTTTCCCACATTGAGGATGAGAAAAAAGAGTTAGTTTATGATGTGAATAAACTAACTCGTTTGTGTGTTCGCTTGATTGATTCTGATGATGGTGTTGTTGTTGTACAAAATAGCCCAGAATCGTCTCTTATGTTGGATGTGAAGGCAAAACAAGATAGTGATCTGACTTTGGTTGAGTTGAAGAAAGTAGTTGCCGGGAAAGCCATTGAGGCTTTCTCCCAAGAGGGAGATGGTGTGCTTTATTATCAAAGTCGCTTATGTATTTTCGATGTTGATGGCTTGAGGAAAGTGATATTGTCTGAAGCTCATATCTCTCGATATTTTATTCACCTAGGATCCACAAGATGTATTATGATTTGAGGGAAGTATATTTGTGGAATAACATGAAGAATGATATTGCGGAGTTTGTGGCTAAGTGTCTTAATTGTCAACGAGTGAAGGTTGAACATCAAAATCCTAGAGATTTAGTTCAAGATATTAAGATTCCTTCTTGGAAGTGGAAATACTTGAATATGGACTTCATCACAGGTTTGCCTCGTACTCGTAGGAAGCATGATTTTATTTGGATTGTTGTGGACCGAATGACTAAGTCAGTGCATTTTCTTCCTATTAAGACTTCTTATTCAGTCGAAGATTATGCTAGACTTTATATTAGAGAGTTGGTTAAGCTTTATGGGGTTCCATAGTCTATCATTTTGGGCCAAGGTACTCAGTTTTGGAGATCATTTAAAAAGAGTCTTGGTACTTAAGTTAAGCTTGGTATAACTTTTCTTCCTCAGACCGAAGGTCAAGCCAAATGGACTATTTAGACTTTGGCGGATATGTTGAGGGGATTGTGTGATCAACTTCAAAGGTAATTGGGATAACTATTTGCCATTAATTGAGTTTGCATATAACAATAGTTAACATTCGAGTATCCAAATAACTCCATTTGAGGCAATATATGGTAGGAGGTGTAGATCTCTGATTGGATGGTTCGAAGTTTGTGCGGTCTATTTGATAGAGTTTGAGTTGGTTTGTGAAGCTATGGAGAAATTTTGACTCATTAGAGAGAGGTTAAAGATTGCCCAAAGCCGAAAAAAGTCCTATTTGGATGTGAGGAGAAAAGAGCTTGAGTTTGAGGTTAATGATTAGGTTTACTTGAAAATCTCACCTATGAAGGGTGTGATGTGTTTTGGTAAGAAAGGAAAGCTTAGTCCCTATTATGTAGGCCCATATTAGATTTTGAGACGTTTCAGTAAGGTAGCTTATGAGTTGGATTTGCCTTTGGAGTTGGCATCGATGCATCTAATTTTTCATGTCTTTTTGGTGAAGAAGTACATTGTCGATCCTACGTCTATTGTTCCTTTGGAGAGTGTGGGTGTGAAGGAGCATCTATCTTATGAGCAGGTTCCAATTCAGATTTTAGACTGTCAACTTCAGAAGTTAAGGAATAAGGAAGTTTCTTCTATCAAAGTCCTTTGGAAGAACCAACTAGTTGAGGGTGCTACTTGGAAAGCCGAAGCCGATGTGATGTCTTTTTATCCTCATCTCTTTTCCTCCATTTAAGCTTGAGGTATTTAGTTTCCTCATGTTCACTATTTTGGATTCATGTGTTTCAGTCATTCTCATATTTTCATGTGCATGCATATTCATGAAATCAATTTTAAGTCATATTTTAGCTTGTGGTTGATTATTCCTTGATTTTATGCATTTTAATGTGTTTTGAATTCATGTTGGGTTGTTAGATCTCTTTTCCTACTCTATACATGCTAGCTTGAGACCCATTTGAGGAAGAATATTTCCAAGGGGGAGATATTGCAAGACCACAGAAGTTGGAAAGTGAAATAGAAATGAAAAGGTTGTAGAAATAGTGATTTGGTGCCAGTTCTACGAGCTGACTTACGGGATGTAGGAGGATTTTATAGGCTAACTTTCCACTTCGAGTTACAGGTGACTTCTATGGACCTTATAAGGTCCTACTGTCCATCGAAAGGAATCGTAGAAAGGGTCCTAAGAAATGTCACTTCCCAGTAGCTCAAGTTAAGTTCCATGATAAGGTCCTACGGATCGTACAAGGTTCTACGGAAGGAGTGTAATGACCTCCAAGGTCATATTCATGCTTTTGCATAAATTTACAATTTTACCCCTCTTCGTAGCTTCTTTATAGCCCTTGTGTAATATTGGGATGGGTGGCACACTCCTCATGGTGGTTGGGTGAGCTTGGTGCGAGTTTTTCCCTTTTATAGGTTTAAAGTGAAAAGATTTGACTATAGTCAACATACAAAAATTTGGTCGTCGTATGGAAATTTCAATGGTTCCATCAGCTCCGGAAGATCCATTTTGGTCTAGAAGGAAGATTGGTTCGGGTTTTGGAGTCTTCATTTTGAATTTGTGTGGTTTACCATTTTAGCTTTAAAGTTTTGTCCAAGTTTGACTTCGATTAACTTTTTGGGTAAACGCGCTTGGATGAAAATTCCATCAGCATGAAATAGCTTCAAAATTCCGAGTTTGGTCTAGGACGATCTTTGGTTTAGGTTCTCTAGAGGCTCAGAATGAGTTTTTGGCCATTTTGGCATTTTATATATTTTTCTTTAAAGTGTTTACTTTGGTCAACATTTCGACAAGACAACCTCCATTGGCTATTTCATCAATTCCATTGAGTCCGAAATGACATTTCCAATAAGGTAGCATGGTTTGTTTGCATCGACGGGGTTCCAAAGGAAAAAATTCCTTTTAGTAGATTATGAGTAATATTGCATGATTAGGTTGGTTCTAGGTGTTGATAGTCTTTTTGAGCAATTTAGGAGTTGATGGCCATCGTTGGTAATTTAGTTTGATTTTTAGCCATTAAAGCCTTAGCTTAGGTGCTTTCTTGTCTTATTTGTATCGTTTAATATTCTTAGAATTTGCTCCTAGGTAACTTGAAACTTAGGATGTCTCTTGTTTGAATAGGTTGGTTAAGTTGGCCCTTTTGGTGTACTTTTGGGTTATAATTATGTTTTGCTTGCTTATGCTATTGAAATATTGGGCCAGAGACCGTGTTTTTTTGTATGCTGGATTTTCAGGTTAGTAATTTGATGTCATTGATGGAGATTCCCCCCCCCCCCGATTTTGAGTGATACATGACCATTTGATATGCTACTTTTCTTGGTTGCCTCACCATTGATTAAAATAAAAAATCTCCCCTTAAAAGGATGAATTAATGAAAAGACTGAGATTTTGATTAATGGATAAGTATAAGGATTTGGGAGTATTGGTAATCTTATTGTTTATGACATTTCCTTTACTAATGAGCTCAAGGTATGATTCTGGGCGGCCCTTTTATTGACTTCGATCTACACTATTATATTCACTGTTGATGAGCTCGAGATATGACTCCGGCAGCCCGTTGATATATTTTTAGGTCAGCTCCTTGATATTGATATATTGAAGGCTATTCTGAGGGGCCCATGACATCTTTCGGGTTATTTGGTTCATCATTTTTGGACTCTTTTTATGTTCATTCCTGTACATTTTGTTTGTGTCTATAGTTATGGCTGCTTATCTGTTGTTGTGTTGTTTTGGCAGCTGTATATTGTTCCCTGAATGCATCCGTAATTTTAGTTTATGACTCACTTATGTTATTAGTAGTATCATTGTGCTGCTTATTTATATATTTATTCTTTCTGAGCTTGGTCGACCTATGATGTCTACTGGATACCATATGTTTTAGTACTCATACTGCACTTCTGCAGCTTTTGATGTAGCTTCTAGTTCGATCCATCCCCAGCTAGTGCCTGATCATCCGTAGTTGTGACAGATTCAGATAGTGGTAAGCTCCGGCGTTCAGAGACTTGTTGCTTTCCATATTTTGTACTAAATTGCATTTGTATTTTGGACAGCAGTTCTATATTAATAAAATAGAATATTATAAAAAGATTTGGAAAATTATAAGTTTCTTAGGATAACAACATAGATTCTCTAAAATATCTTCAATACTTAGATCTAACAGTACATCCTGAAAAGAAATACAGGTCATTGCATGAAAATAATATTATAAAGTGTAACTTTATAAGGGAAGAACACGTATTATATTCTGAAGATAAATAATATAACACTCTAGTAGACTTAATAAATTTTAGTGATAACGTCCAGCTAAAAGATAAAATCAAGTAAGACTTTTAGAAACAATAGAAGCTACTCAAAACAAACAAAGAAAGATACTAGATAAGCTAGAACAAAACTTTGACTTCTTAAAGTTTCAACAACTAGAAGTAGATAGAAAGATTCAATATCTAAATACAACGTTTAATCTAAAAAAAATACCTACAAAAATCAAAATAGAAAAGTTAGTTAAGAAAATCACAAAAAAACCTAAAGAATTAGAAATCAAAAATACTCAAATAGTAACAAAAACTATAGAACAAGTAGAAATCATAACTACTGAGATAAGCGACCTAAAAGGGATAATTAAAAGACTAGAACATATTTAATTTCATGAGCGAAGAAGACATAAATTATAGAAAATCCTTCGAAAATAAAACAAAGTATCACACAAAGCCAATAGATTTCTCTACACATATCCCGTCAAGCCAGTCAGATAAGGTAATACTCAAATAAAATAATATAATAATAGCATTATTAATAGTAGGGGTGTACATGGACCGGGTTGGTTCAGATTTTTTACAAACCAAACCAAACCATTTGTGTCGGGTTATTAAATCTATAAACCAAACCAAACCAATAAAAGTCGGGTTTTTTTCGATATCAATTTTTCTCGGGTTTTTCGGATTTTTTTGGGTTTCTCGGGTTTTTCATAGTATCTAATAAAAAGCACAGAGCAGTGCTTCTTAAAAAGAGTTCTAGTACAAAATATCAACATATAAGATGGAGGCAGAACACTGTTTGAAGTTTTAACTTTATAATATAACTTTATAAGATGGGCTTCTTTTGTATATTATTTAGATGGGCTTCTCAAGTCCAAATCTAAATGTAAGAAAGAAAATAAAAATTATGAAAAAAATTTAAAAAATATTTATAAATTATATTTTAATAAATATTTTTATGTATAACATAATTTAAAAGTAGTATATCTATAATCGGGTCGGTTTGGATTTGGTTTGACTTTTTTTAGTTAAAAACCAAACAAACCCTAAAATGATCGGGTTTTTTTTCTAAACACCAAACTAAGTCAAACCAAACAACTAGTCGGGTTTTTTTCCGGTTTGGTTCGGTTTGTCGGTTTGGTGCGGTTTATCGATTTGTCCTGTACAGCCTTAATTAATAGAATTAAACATAAATGTCGATAAATTACTAAAAGAAAAACAACTTGAACTCCAACCTCCCAAAAATACGGAGATAGAAGAATCAATTGCTCAATAAAAGAGAGTTGAGATAACCCCACAACACGATAAACAAAGGATAATTAAAAAACCACAAAAATGAACTTTCTTTCAAATAGATCAAGAAGGACCATCAAATAAGACCGGCCAAGAGTAAGCTTCTCAGACAATAGAATTAGAAATAACTTTATCTCTAGAATATTAGCAAGAAGATCCTCCACTCAAGAAGAAAATCACGAACTAAATGAAATAATAGATGTAGATAGAGACTTACAGATTTTCCAACAAAATCAATTAAAATTATTAAATACAAAAACGTCATACAATGTAAAGTATTTCTCTAAATATAATCAATTGTACAAACATTACAGAGAAGAACAGATATCAGCAAATAGGAGAAAACTTCTCAACCCTAAATTTAGTAAACCCTGCATTGATAAAGACGATAAAAATCTTAGAATAATATTAATGCACATGGGCTTAATAGTCATAGGAATAAAGGGACTAACTAGAAAAAATTTAGGATCCAATTTTTAATAGTACTATATGATGATAGATGGTCAGACTTAAAGAAATCTATAATAGGATTAACAGAAGTAGACATGACTAATAACGGAGGAATATTTTATATTAGCCCAGATTTCTTAATAAATATAAAAAAATTCAGAAAAAATATTAAAATAGAAATTCAAACAAAAGGATACGAAGAAATGAATAATGGAAATAATCTACTAATATGTATAGGTTTCATCGGAAAAATGACTCTAAGAAGTAATACAAAGTTTAAACTTCAAGTGATGTAGTTGAAATAATGGGTAACAAATGTATAAAATTAGTAAAACCCACAAAAATAAATTCAGAAGAATATGCAGGACTAGAATGGAACCTAGACAAACTAAGCAAATCAAAGGTATTTACACCAGAGACTCACCTAATGTATACTACTTCTAGAGGAGAAACTTCAATTAGGTACACTGATTATAATTATACAAGTCAAAAGGATTTAGATGATACCGAAATAGAGAGCACCATAGAAATAGAACAAGAAGAATTTATGAACATAGAAGTTATACAAGAAGTCTATGAAGTAGATAATGCCATAGAGGAAACAAAAAGATTATACAAAGAAAATAATTATATAGTTTTTAAATGTAAAGGATGTAAAAAAGGCAAAATGGATATAATCGAAACAATAGAACATTTTAGACCGTGTAAAGAAAGAAATGATAATTTAGCATACAGAACAGGAGAATTAGAATCCCTATACACAACATCTGAGAAAGAAGAACACGATGAGATCTCATCAATAATTAGTCATACAAAACTAATGGATGCAACTAGTTTAAATAGTGCTAGCCCTTTCCAAAGAACTACTTCAACTCAAACTATTAGTTATAGTACAGGAAACCTACTACATAAAGCATGGTCTAGACCTGATATAGAAATAAATAAAAATGTTAAACCAGCAAGTAGAAGAATGCCAATAGAAGAACCCATTAGACTACAAGAAGGAGGAAATAAAGAAAAAAAAATACTAAATATAGCTGCCCATGACTCACAAATGTGGAATACAGTTATTGATTTATGGAAAGGAATAGTAGTAGCAGACTTTATAAAAAACTATCATGAAACAGATGTAGAGGAAATGTATAAATACTTAGAAACTTTCCTAGGCGAATCATCCAAAGCAGTATGGAAAGCATATAAACAGACCTATCCCTAAGAATTTCAAGGTTTAATAGACTTATGTAACATCCCTCAAAATGCTCACATATGTCTTAAAAATGCCTTGGGAATAGGCCGGTGATGTAATGCATTATCCTTAATTTTTTTGGAAAATCCGAGTTCGAAATATCGATCAGGGGGTCAAAACCTGCAGGAAAATGATCTCATGGATTTTTAGGACTCGTATATCGGAAGATAGATTTTCAAAGAAATTCACGAAATAGTAGGATCACGAAAGAGTTTTCTGGCCAATTTGAGATTTTTTAAGGGCGTTTTAGACCTTTCTCAAATTATTAGTCAATGAACCTAGACGTTTTTAGGGCCTAATCCGACTCTATAAATTCACCTAAACCCCTAATTCTATTTATTCTTCTACAATTCATCTATCAAATATTTCTCTCTCTATAAAAAGACTCTCAAGGATTTCCATTGAAGAATTCAAGTAATCTACTCAATTTCTCCATCAAACTCTCGAGTTCTTCCAATTATTTGGTGTTCTCACTTAAGGTATGTGGGTATTGATTCATGGATGCTTTCATCCATGAAGCTCAATTAATTTCTCAAGGTTTTCTATCAAATTAAAATATGGTATTTTATGGGTTTTATGATCTCTATTCCTATTACATGAATTGTAATTTAAAGTATGATCATGAGTCTATTTTGATATAAATTGATGGTTATTGCATTGAATTGAAGAGTTTTCCATGAATTCTTCTATTTTGATCTATAGGGTTCATGATGTAAATTATGAGTAGTTTGAATTATACTTCCAAAGGATATTATCTATATGAATTGTGTATGGGATGATATAAAGTTTATGATTATGCATGTTTTCAAGTGAATTACATGGTTTTCAAAGTCAATTGATTATGCAATTGAGTTTTACTCTAAGTTCAAGGTATGAATTTCACGCAAGTTATGAAGTAAGGTGACTTAGTGCCCTATGTGGTGACCTAAGGCCTAACGATATGAATTATGCAAATATGATTGTAATGATGAAAGTACAATTCTCACATTACAAGTATGTTATGAAAATGAGCTACTCTATATTTTCAAACCTATGATCATGACTATGATATATGAAATTATGATCTTACGTTATGTATGTATTCCGTGGAATTTGACTTAGCATCGAGTGGACTTGAGGTGGGGGCCCTACCAAAAGCCTTAGTAGCAGTCTCATGTCCTATAAACTACGTGCCACCGTAGGTTGCCTTTATGGCCTAGCTAGTGGATCCACAAATAGCACATATTCATGATCAGGAGTCTACCTTGGCAAAGTAACTTCCTCCTTCTCGATGTGGGTATCATCGGATTCCATATTATAGCTAGCATGGTCTCATTGTCGGTTATGGTTCCTATCCCACATATGTATGACCTCTTAAGTATGTTATGATTTTTAATTTATGCTTTTAAATGCTTTGGTCAATATGATTTTCTCATGACTTTACTTATTCCATCTTATCATGTGTTTTACTTGACCTTTGCATTCCATGATTTACGTTACATATCACGCTCTCATGCTTAGTACATTCCAACATACTAATGCATACTTTTTGCCTACATTGTCTCATAATATTGGGGTTGGGGTTGAGGTTGAAGATCCTAATCGTCCACGTAACTAGTAGGCGTTCTCTATCCGGTTGTGATGTGGTGAGTCCTCATTGATCGGAGACTAGTTTTCAAGTTGGTTACTATTTTCTTTTCAAAATTGTTTACGTTGTATATTGAGGGTGAGCTAGGGACATGTCTTATCCACCGCCCATACTCATGTATAGAGGCATCTAGTTGGACATATGTTTGAGTCTATGTTGTCATAAGACATTTTTAGATTTCTATTCATGTTTTAGACTCTTTTATGATGTTTTCGCTCTTATATTTTACCTTATGTATGCTTATGATATGCACAAGAGGCTTGGTTGGAGCCCCTTCGGAGTTTCGATCGCCTTGTTATGACTAGGCTCTAGGTCGGGTCATGATAACTTAGGACCAAACCCATATAATTTTACAAATAAAATACACGTTCTCTTAACAGGAGAAGATCCAAATAGTGGTTTAGTAGCATCACAAAGAAGTACTGTAATAAAATTAGAACAATTAAGTATTTCAAATTGGTTATATTCCAAAAAACTTTCTAAAAGACTATTTCTACTATTGTACCATTAGTGGAAATACTTTTGATGAAGAACTAGGAAAGAGGTTATTCCATAAACTACTCGGAGCTTTAGGAAGAGAAATAGAAGAAAGATGGTACAAAAGAGAAGGTGTAGTTCAAAACCCTGCAGTCTTATGGTCTATAGGACAAAAAATACAACATGTCATGAAAATATTACAAGAAAAATGTACCAACATACAATACAGAAACAATTAAAATGAAATAAAATGAATTTCTGTAAAACAATGATATATACAACTCAAAGTTATGATAAAGAACAACACAAGTAAAAGAAATACAAAAGACGATCTTCTTACAATCAAAAATCATACAAACGTAAGAAATACTACTTGCGTAAATCTTCAGCCAAAAAGCCACACTTAAATAAAGACAGACATGTTAGAAAACATAGAAATGATAGGAACTATAAAAATAAATTAGAATGTTATTCTTGTGGAAGTATAGAACATTTAGCAAATATATGTCCCAAAAGAAATAACAGTAGAACTAGAAATTCTCAATTAATAAAAGACCTTCAAGAAACCTTTTTAAATGTAGATGAATACATGTCAGACACTGAAATCATATACTCTATTATGAGTATTGATGTAGAAGAAATGAACCAATCAGATTCATCTGATTCGGAAGAAGATAATCTAATTAATGAAATAGCATTAGAAATAAATGAATTAAACCTAGAAAATTTACAAATAAGTACTATGATGAATATAGTTCAAGAATGTAATCATAATTTTGAAAGAAAAAAATGAATAGATAGTAATCAGTATAATATATGTAAATGGTACCCTAGCAAGGTAAATAGAGCTAAATGTCAAAAATATTATATGGAAGCATGTATTAGTTTCATAGAAGAGAAATTAAAAATAAAAATCAATAAACAACAAAAACAAACTCAAATTAAAGACACAACAACTTATCTAAGATTAATAGCATTAGAAACACGGATAAAAGATTTAGAAAAAAGGCTAATTTCTCTAGAGAAAGGAAAAGAAAAAATAGAAATAGATGGCACATCCACACAAGGGACAATACATCTAGACCAATTAGAGACAAAACTTATGAATATTGAAGAAAATAATAGTAGTCTTATATCTAATGAAGATAAAAAATTTGGAATAATAAAAGTACTAGCTAAAATTAGAATTAAAGATATAGAAATAGAAACTCTAGCCCTAGTAGACACATGATGCACCAGTTGTCTCATAAACAAGAAAATAGTGCCACAAGACCTTCTGAAAACTTTAAAAGAACCTGTATCAGCAATACAAATGGATGGAACCTATAACATTTATGATCAGTATATCAAAAAAGCACAAATAAGTTTTATAAATACATGTAATGAGTTCTACAAACCAACCTACACTATGTACAAAATATTAGCACGAGACTTAGACATCAAAATGGATCTAGTAATAAGATTGCAGTTTCTTATACAAAATAATGAAAGTTGTTTATTTTCTAGAGATGAAATAATGTTATACAACCTATACTCCGGTATAGACTATACAATTTCACACAAAAGGAACATCCCAAATAAAAGACATAGAGGCTCCCAGATCAGTAAAAAATCCAACACCATATTGTGACGACTGTGGCGATAAGGTTAATTGCTCATTAAAAAACTATATGAAGAGAAAGATGATTACCTAGAAGAATCATACCTAGAAGACATAGAAAAAGATTATACACTAATAAATATAGAAACTGAAATTTTATAATTTTCAAAAAGGAATAAATAAGATAGGAATGATAAAAAATCCAAAAGATCTAAATAACATAGTACCAATATTAAATGAAATGGAAATAATCAGCGAAAAACCATTAATACATTGGGGTTGTAATGAAATCATGTGTAAACTAGACATAATTAATCCTGAATATACCATAAAAATAGCAGCCATAGAGGCAAACAATGAAGATACAGAAGAATTTAGTGAACAAATTAAAAAATTATTAAAACTAGAAGTAATAAGAAGATCTACCTCTAAGCACAGGTCTGCCGCATTTGTGGTAAGAAACCATACCGAATAAGTAAGAGGAAAGGCTAGAATGGTGATAAATTATTAAAGACTAAATGACAATACTAGAACATATGCATATAAGCTACTAGATAAAAATGAATTAATCAATAGAATACAAGGTAAAAAATTATTTAGCAAATTTGATTGTAAATCCGGCTACTAACAGGTTAAAATGCATCCAAAAAGCATAGAATTGAGAACATTCACTTGTCCTGAAGGACATTTTGAATGGCTAGCTATGCCTTTTGGTTTAAACGCCACCTATTTTTCAAAGAAAAATGGACGATATATTTGGAGACTACAAAAATTGTGTATTAGTCTATGTAGATGATATCTTAGTATTTAGTAAAGATATTCAAGAACATTTAGGACATCTACAAACAGTTTTTAGACTATTTATAAAATATTGAATAATAATTAGTAAAAATAAAATGGAATTATGTTAGACACATATAAACTTCTCAGAAGTAACTTTAGGAGACAGAAAAATAAAATTACAACCACACATAACAAAAAAGGTATTAGATATGCCAAACAAATTGGATAATACAAAGGACCTACAAAAAATTTTAGGCCTTGTAAATTATGCTAGAAATTTTATTCAATATTTAGGAAAAATAGCAGGACCTCTATATGCAAAGACAGGAAGTAAAGGATAAAAATATTTTAATATAGAAGATATTAAATTAGTACAGCAAATATAAGAAAAAGTTAAAAATATACCAGATTTGAAAATCCCCATAGAATCAGATTATTTAATAGTCCAGATAGATGGAAGTAAGTTAGGATAGGGAGCCATTCAAAAAGTCATACCTAATAAATATAGTAATAAAAATAAAAAAAGAATATGTGCATACTAAAGTGGTCAATATAAAAAAAAGGAAATATGAGTAGTATAAACGCCGAAGTACTAGCAATAATATACGGACTTAATAGCTTTAAATTATATATCTTAAATAAAGATGAAGTATTAGTAAGGGACAAACTGTGAAGCCATAGTTAAATTTCATCAGACCATAAATAGTAAAGTTAATAGTAAGAGAAGATAGATTAACTTTATGGACATAATATCAATATATAATAATATTGTGTTTGAATATATTAAAGGAAAGGATAACGATTTAGCTGATAAATTAAGTAGATTACAACTTAAAACTAACTAATTTGATGTTATTTCAGCATGACACCAACTGGCCAATCGCAAGCAGACAAAGGCAAGGGCATAGTCCCACCAAACTTATACGCTCAGACTCTATTAGGTAAGATAAATTTTACACCTCAAGGTTCAGTTGAGATGATGGAAAGAATTTACTTTGGAAAATTCAATTTAATTTTCTATCCTCGGTGTAATCTATCATTCAGAATAATGCTAGATTGTATCTTAGATAAATCTCAGAAGTGTTTAGTAGACAATTTATGGATAGCCTATAACAAGAAAGACACTAAACATTTTATTGCAGCTACTAATGCTCTATGTCAATACTTTTCAGATAAACGTAGAGAGAATAAAGTTAAATATTATGTTGTTATACATGAAAGACAAATAGAGTTTTTCAGACTTGGATTGAAGTAGTAGACTCAATAAATGGAATTAAAAATCCACTTTTTAAAGGTTTCAATAATTTTACTAAAGCTTTAAACTATGGAAGAGGAATGCTTGGGCCAAACTACTATATTTCTCCAGCCCTAAGACAAAGCCAAACCAAACTCCTCAATACAATATCCAAAAAGACCCAGAAAAAATAATTTTTTGTGACCATTGTTCTTCCATGACGAAGGCTTTCAAAAGACTTAATGCAAAGAATGAAGTCCTCGTTCAAGAAAATATGAGACTCATGAAGCAAATTGAGACATTTAGCAACAAGTTTGTTCCTAAGACTGATACAAGCACTCAGACCCCAGAAATGAGTTCTTCATATCACTTAAAAATAGATGAGAAGGGTGTGCATTCCCCTCTGAATGCTAAGAAATCCATTGTATCGGATAAAGATACAGCTAGTCCAGTTCAAACGGTAGCCGATAAAGACCCATCAAACCTGTTAATGGCTTTCACTTTGCCAAAAAGTGAAGATAAGGGGTGTTCTTCCTCATGAAGAAAACTACCTAAATCCTTTCAAAAAGACAACTCTCGGAAAAGCATAATTTCTAAAAAGAAAAAAAATGATAAAATAGAAGCCATAATTAAACAGACTCTAGAATAGTTCTTCAAAAATCAAAACAAGATAAATATATTATTAGCAAAGACGGTCCAATCTAAGTAATGATAGATTAGTTCCAAATTCAGACGAAGAAGTAAACAGTCCAATTAGAACTCCAAGTTCAGACGAACGTGAATATGAAAGTAATTATCAAGATGCTCAGGACTCATATGAAGATGATGACTCAGGAATAAGTTTTGATTCTATTGTCTTACACAATTTAGATACTTAAATCAGAAGATAATACCAAAGGATAAGAACACGAAGATAATAGGAGAAATACCATAAGAAGATAAGACATGTGGAAAAAGAAATACCATCGAATTTAATGTAAAAAGTAATCTATATTAGTGTGCCATGTGGGTATGCCCACAATTGTCCTGTAAGAGTGAGTGATTTCACTTTATCACTACCCTCCAAAAGAGGGAAAAACTGTTGAAGCACGCGTCTGTCCGTAGGATAAAAAGATATTAATAATGCATGTGATGATGGGGCCCACAGAGCACCTGACATGCATTATTAAAAAATCTTATCCTAGTCTGTCAGCCATCAATATTTGGGCCACGTAGCTTATTTTAAAACCTTTCATTTCTCATATCTTATGCCTATATAAGAGATAGTTGTGTGTGTGCAAAAAATAAGATAGAGAGAACAACTTAAGAAAAAACCTACCTTCAACCTTCAATTCCTTTCTTCTATGTTCTTTGCTCCTATCCTAAACCCCACTACCTCTATTGTATAATAAAGCTTGTGTAATAAAGAAGTGTCGGGGTTCCCGAAAGGGAAACCTCTCTCAATTAAATCATGTAAGTTTTATGATGTTTTATACCCAAGTTTCCCCAAAAAATATGTTATTACTTTGATTTACTATTTTTATTTACTGCTGTACAGTTTTAATACGTTACCCTTAGTATATGGTTAACCTCTTAATTTCTTAATAACGAGCATGGATTAACCTATAAATTTCTAGAATTCTTGGTCTTGAAAGTCCGCTTAATTAACAAAGGACGAATTTATTGCCAGACATATATCCGGGGTATGGTTAAAAAAGAAGTTGTTAAGAACTTAGATTAAGAGGAAGAGATGAACAGGGTAAGATAAAAATAAAAGAAGTAAAAATGGGGAAATTCTGGATATACATCACTGACAAACATGATAAGACTAAAAGAGAGAGGGGGTACTGAGTAAGATTTACAATATCGATAATCCACATCGAATCCACATATTACATATCTAAATCACCTTATTTATCTAAACGATTTTAATTTGATATCAGAGCAAGAAGTTTTTGAGAACACTAAATGAGACGACCATTAAAAAATATTAAGGCGTTTAAAGAGACAAAGGACAAATTGTAGAGTTTATATTGGGAATATAAAAGATGAAATCATACAAAAGAAGATAACTGTAGACTAGACCAGTTTATTGATATAATATCTCGATTTGAATATAAATTTGTTATACAACTTAAAGCACGAGCAAGATATAGATTATGAAGAAACACCCATCGTTCTGCAATGTAACAAAATCATAAATCAGAATTAACAAACACAGACCATAGACTAAGAGAAATTTTATCCTCTATAAAAGAAAACACACATACATGATATCTGTTTAGAGAATTAGAAAATATTGAACAAAACATAGAATACTCAAATATCAGAATAAAACGCTACAAAGACATACTTCAATTGGTTCCTTTAGGATAATATTATTTATGCCATTAGAATACATAAATAGAATAAAATTAAGACAAAATTGGATACACGAAGAGATATAGTATAGACTTAAGCTTAGACAGTCTGGAAGTTTATATGTGTCTTACATAATTCCATTTTCTTTTTACTAATTATTATTTTATATTTTAAAAATAGTCTGAAAATTGTTTGTAGATGTCCTAAATGTTCATGGATATCTTTACTAAATACTAAGATATCATCTACATAGACTAATACAAAATTTTGTAGTCTCCAAACATATCGTCTATTTTTCTTTGAAAAATAGGCGGCGCTGTTTTTAAACCAAAAGACATAGGTAGCCATTCAAAATGTCTTTCAGGACAAATTAATTCTATCCATTTTACGCTTTCTGGATGCATTTTAACCTGCCAGTATCTGGATTTACAATCAAATTTGCTAAATAATTTTTTATCTTGTATTTTATTGATTAATTCATTTTTATTTGGTAACTTATATGCATCTGTTC
Source organism: Solanum dulcamara (assembly GCF_947179165.1). Classification (NCBI taxonomy): domain Eukaryota; kingdom Viridiplantae; phylum Streptophyta; class Magnoliopsida; order Solanales; family Solanaceae; genus Solanum; species Solanum dulcamara. The sequence continues at coordinate 48,017,109 of NC_077245.1, read as the reverse complement.
TAGTATTGTCATTTAGTCTTCTATAATTTATCACCATTTTAGCCTTTTCTCTTACTTGTTCGCTACGGTTTCTTACCATAAATGCAGAAGACTTGTGCTTAGAGGTAGATGTTCTTATTACTTCTAGTTTTAATAATTCTTTAGGAGACGAAAAAATAAAATTACAACCACACATAACAAAAAGGGTATTAGATATGCCAGACAAATTGGATAATACAAAAGACTTACAAATATTTTTAGGCCTTGTAACGGCAAAAACAACAGCTTTTGAACGCCTTTATGCTGAACTAGAAGAGAAAGGTGGGGATAGAAAATTGTTCAGGCTAGCTAGGGCGCGGGAGAGAAGGGCACGCGATGTAGACCAAGTGAAGTGCATTAAGGACGAGCATGGAAAAGTATTGGTAGACGAGACCCTCATTAAACAGAGATGGCAGTCCTATTTCCATAAACTCTTGAATGAGGAAGGGGACAGAGACTTTGTGTTGGGAGATTTAGAACATACAGGGAGGCATTGCGATTTTGGGTATTGCAGGAGTATTAAGGTCGAGGAGGTTAAGAGTGTCGTTCATAGGATGCGCTGGGGAAGAGCAACCGGACCTGACGAGATTCCTGGGGAATTTTGGAAGAGCACGAGCTCGGTAGGTTTGGAGTGGTTGGCTAGGTTATTTAATGTCATCTTTAAAACGGCAACGATGCCCGAAGAATGGAGGTCGAGCATAATGATCCCTCTATATAAAAATAAAGGGGATATCCAGAGTTGCAACAACTATAGAGGTATTAAGCTACTAAGCCATACTATGAAACTGTGGGAAAGAGTGGTAGAGATGAGGGTGAGGAGAGACGTGTCTATTTTAGAGAACCAGTTTGGATTTATGCTGGGACGCTCAATTACAGAAGCCATCCATCTTATGAGGAGACTGGTGGAGCAGCATAGGGAGAGGAAGAGGGACTTGCATATGGTATTCATCGACCTAGAAAAGGCTTATAATAAAGTCCCAAGAGAAATACTATGGACATGTTTGGAGGCTAAAGGTGTACCTATGGCATACATTAGGGTGATCAAGGACATGTACGAGGGAGCCAAAACCAGGGTAAGGACAGTAGGAGGGGACTCAGAGCACTTCCCAGTGGTGATGGGGTTGCATCAAGGATCAGCTCTTAGTCCTTTTTTATTTGCCTTGGTGATAGATGGATTAACGCGACAAATTCAAGGTGCGGTGCCATGGTGTATGCTTTTCGCGGATGACATAGTCCTGATCGATGAGACTCGCCGCGGAGTTAACGCTAAGCTGGAGGATTAGAGACATACCTTGGAGTCTAAAGGGTTTAAGTTGAGTAGGACAAAGACAGAGTACTTAGAGTACAAGTTCAGTGAGACACCTCAGGAGGTTGGCGTTGAAGTTAGGCTTGGTGCACAGGCCATCCAAAAGAGAAGTAGTTGCAAGTATCTTGGGTCTATCATGCAAGGCAGCGGGAAGATTGACGATGATGTCACACATCGTATTGGGGTAGGGTGGATGAAATGGAGGCTCGCTTCCGGAGTGCTATGTGACAAGAATGTGCCACCAAAACTTAAGGGCAAGTTCTACAAAGTGGTGGTTAGACTGGCTATGCTGTATGGGGCGGAGTGTTGGCCAGTTAAGACTTCTCACATTCAAAAGATGAAAGTTGCTGAGATGAGAATGTTGAGATGGATGTGTGGGCACACCAAGAGTGATAGGATTAGAAATGAGGCTATTCGGAACAAGGTAGGAGTGGCCTCCGTGGAAGACAAGATGCGGGAAATGCGACTGAGATGGTATGGACATGTGAAGAGGAGAGACACAGATGCCCCAGTGCGGAGGTGTGAGAGGCTGGCCATGGATGGTTACAGAAGAGGTAGGGGTAGGCCGAAGAAGTATTGGGGAGAGGTGATTAGACAGGACATGACGCAGTTACAGCTTACGGAGAACATGACCTTAGATAGGAGGGTGTGGAGGACCCACATTAGGGTAGAAGGCTAGTTCATAGTCTCGTTATTCTTCTCTATTCATAGGCGTAGTAGTGCATTACGATATCTTGCGCTTTGACTTCTGATTTCTGTTATTTCTGTTATTATTTATTACTTTCTATGCTTTGATTACTCAATTTTACCTGTGACTATTTCATTATTTATTTAATCATTATTTGTTATTTGTATTTATTTGTTATCTATTCGTTATTTGTTTGTTGTTTTTCTCATAAAGCTTTTAATTTTCTATTCTTATCTAACATTTTTTTTATGCATTTATGCTTTTACTGAGCCGAGGGTCTCCAGGAAACAGCCGTCCTACCTTGGTAGGAGTAAGGTCTGCGTACATTCTACCCTCCCCAGACCCCATGTTGTGGGATTTCACTGGGTTGTTGTTGTTGTTGTTGTTGTTGTAAATAATGCAAGAGATTTTATTCAAAATTTAGGAAAAATAGCAGGACCTCTATATGCAAAGACAGGAAGTAAAGGAGAAAAATATTTTAATATAGAAGATATTAAATTAATATAGCAAATATAAGAAAAAGTTAAAAATATACTAGATTAAAAAATCCCCTTAGAATCAGATTATTTAATAGTCCAGACAGATGGAAGTAAGTTAGGATGGGGAGCCATTCAAAAAGTTAGACCTAATAAATATAGTAATAAAAATGAAGAAAGAAAATGTGCATACCAACGTGGTCAATATAAAGAAAAAGTAAATATGTGTAGTATAGACGCCGAAGTACTAGCAATAATATACAGATTTAATAGCTTTAAATTATATATCTTAAATAAAGATGAAGTATTAGTAAGGGACAAACTGTGAAGCCATAGTTAAATTTCATCAGACCATAAATAGTAAAGCTAATAGTAAGAGAAGATGGCTTAACTTTAGGGACATAATATCAATATATAATTGTAACATCCCTCAAAATGCTCATAAGTGCCTTAAGAATGCCTTGGGAATAGGCTGCTCATGTAATGCGTTATCCTTAATCTTTTTAAAAAATCCAATTCGGAATATCGATTAGGGGGTCAAAACCTGTAGTAAAATAGTCTCGATGGATTTTTAGGATCCGTAGATCGAAAGATAGATTTCTCAAGAAAATTCACAAAACAGAAAGGTCCGCGTCGCAGACCTGGCAAGGGTTTTCTGGCCGAGCTAGATTTTTAGTAAGGGCATTTTAGACTTTTCCCAAATTATTAGCTAATGAACCTAGACATTTTTAGGACCTAACTCAACTCTATAAATTAACCTAAACTTCTAATTCTATTCATTCTTCTACAATTCACCTACTCAAATATTTCTCTCTCTACAAAAGACTCTCAAGGACTCCATTGAAGACTTCAAATAAATTCACTCAAGCTCTCCATCAAAACTCTCAAGTTCTTCCAAATTATTTGGTCTTCTTACTTAAGGTATGTAGGTATTGATTCATGGATTTCTTCATCCATGAAGCCCATTCAATTTCTCAAGTTTTCTATTAAATTAAAGTATGGTATTTTATGGGCATTATGATCTCTACTACAATTGCATGAATTATGATTCAAATTATTATTATGAGTCTATTTTGATATAAATTGATGGTTATTGCATTAAATTGAAGAGTTTTTCCATAAATCCTCATATTTTGATTTCTAGGGTTCATGATGTAAATTATGATTATTTTTCAATTATACTTTCAAAGGATATTATCTATATGAATTATGTATAGGCTAAAAGAAAGTTTATGATCATGCATGTTTTCAAGTAAATTTCATGGTTTTCAAATCAATTGATCATGCATTCATGTCTTACCTTAATTTCAAGTACAAGCTATTGTCATAAATTTTCAAAGTATGAATTATGATTATGTATTTCAATTATGATATGTTTATGTATGTATGATTTGTAATGTGGAAGGACAATACCCGCATTGCACCCATGTTATGAAAATGAGCTACTTTATGATTTCAAACCTATGATAATGACTATGATATATGAAATTATGATTTCTATGTTATGTATGTATTCCATGGGATTTGACTTAGCACCGAATGTGGACTTGAGGTGGGGGCTCAAAATACGGGGTCCTTATATAAAGTCTCTTGTCTCATAATTACGTGCCACCGTAGGATTGCCTTTTTGGCCTAGCTAGTGGATCCACATATAGTGTATGCATGACCCGCCTAGCGGAGTAGAGTCTACCTTGGCAAGTAGATTCTCCTTTCCTTTGATGTAGGGGTAACATTGGGATTTCATGGTATAGCTCGCATGGTCTTATTGTCGGTTATGGTTCCTATCCCACATATGTATGGTCTTTTTATGTTTTAAATGACTAATCCTATATTTTACTTTACACGATACTCTTATGGTTTATTATGCATTGGTCCTTCTTAAAGACTACTTATGATTTTCGACTATTTCTCCTATCATGCTATGTAAAATGGTCATTTGTACAAATATGGTTTTCTATGCATTGCATTGCCTACATACTTAGTACATTCCAACATACTAATGCATACTTTTGCTTACATTTTCTCATAATGTAGGGGTTGAGGTTGAAGATCATATTCGTCCACATAGCTAGTAAGCTTTTTTATTCGGCGGTGTGTGGTGAGTCCTCATTTATCGGGGACTAGTCATCAAGTTGGTTACTGTTTTTAAAGACTTTTGTTATGTTTCATATTGAGGGTGAGCTAGGGACATGTCTTAGCCCCCACCCATACTCATATGTAAAGGCAATTAGTTGGATAATTGTTTTGAGTCTATGTTGTCATGTGAAATTCTTCATTTACTAATCATGGTTTAGACTCTCTTATGATGTTTTCACTTTTACTTTACCTTATGTATGCTTATGATATGTACAAGAGGCTTGGTTGGAGCCCTTCAGGGTTTCAATCGTCGTATTACGACTAGGCCCTAGGTTGGATCGTGACACCATCAAAACTTTCAAGTTCTTCCAAATTATTTGGTGTTCTCACTTAAGGTATGTGGGTATTGATTCTTTCATCCATGAATCCCAATCAATTCCTCAAGATTTTCTATCAAATGAAAGTATGGTATTTTATGGGTTTTATGATCTCCATTCCTATTGCATGAATTATGATTCAAAGTATGATCATGAGTCTATTTTGATATAAATTGATGGTTATTGCATTAAATTGTAGAGTTTTTTCATGAATTCTCCTATTTTGATTTCTAGGGTTCATGATGTAAAATATGAGTGTTTTCAATTATACTTCCTAATGATATTATCTATATGAATTATGTATGGGCTGAAAGAAAGTTTATGATCATGCATGTTTTCAAGTCACTTACATGATTTTCAAATTAATTGATCATGCATTCATGTCTTACCCTAAGTTTAAGTATAAGATATGATCATGAATTTCCAAGTATGAATTATGATTATGTATCTCAACTATAATCATGGACTATAAGTATGTTTTGAATGACGATTTTCATGCAAATTATGGAAAGGGTGACTTAGGGTCCAATGTGGTGCCTTATGGCCTAATGATATGAACTATGTATGTATGATTTGTAATGTGGAAGGACAATATCCACATTGAACTTATGTTATGAAAATGAGCTACTCTTAGAACCGAGGGGACTTGAGGTGGGGGGCCTACCAAAAGCCCTAGTAGCAACCTCATGTCTCTTGAACTACGTGCCACCATAAGAACAAAGAGATTAGAGGTGAATACCCAAATCTCTAAGAGGTGACTACCCAAAATATCAAGGCTTGGAGGTGAATACCCAAGTCTAAGAATTAGGGGTGAGTACCCAGTTCACATAACTGCTTAGTGGATCCACTTAGGCATGTAGGAGTCTATCTTGGCAAGTAGTCTCCCCCTTTCCTCCGATGTAGGGATAACATTGAGATTCCATGGTATAGCTCGCATGGTATTTTTGTTAGTTATGGTTCCTATCCCACATATGTATGGTCTTTTTCATGTTCTAAATGACTAATCCTATCTTTTACTTTATATGATACTCTTATGGTTTATTATGCATTGATCCTTCTTAAAGACTACTTATGATTGTTACTACTTCTCCTATCATGCTATTTAAAAATGGTTATTTTTACAAACATGGATTTCTATGCGTTGCATTGCCTACATACTTAGTACATTCCAACATACTAATGCATATTTTTTGCCTACATCGTCTCATAATGTAGGAGTTGAGGTTGAAGATCATATTCGTCTACGTGGCTAGTCAAGCTTTTCTATCCGACGGTGTTTGTGGTGAGTCCTCATTTATCGAGGATTGGTCATCGAGTTGGTTATTGTTTCAAATACTTTTGTTATGTTTCATATAGAGGGTGAGCTAGGTACATGTCTTAGCCCCCGTCCATACTCATGTGTAGAGGCATCTAGTTGGACAAATATTTCGAGTATATGTTGTCATGTGACATTCTTCATTTACTATTCATGGTTTAGACTCTCTTATGATGTTTTCTCTTTTACTTTACCTTATGTATGCTTATGATATGTACAAGAGGCTTGGTTGGATCCCTTCGGGGTTTCGATCTCCATGTTACAACTAGGCCTTAGGTCGGGTCGTGACAAAAAGATTCATCTCACCAACCAGAGAAGATCTAGATCCATTTGACATCACCCATGACATCAATAGTCCTCCATTTGACATCACCTATGACATCAAATTTTTAGATTTATCTTTATAATAATTTGAGTTATTGTTAGGCCCCTCCTTCAAACCTATAAATACCCACCTTATTTCATTATTTTGTTTATCAAGCTTTCTTAAGCAACTCTTCTCTCTATGCACTTCTTTACTCTTTCTCAAACTATAATTTTAGTTCTTAGTAGTGTAGAAATACTATTCCAGTGATTCATATACTCCGGGTAGTACACAAAACACTCCAGCAAGGAGAAAAGGCTGGATTCAAGAGTGTTCATTAAGTCATTTGATTCTAAATAAAGCTTCAGATTCCAGGTGTGTAAGGCTTCAATGAGAGTATTCCTTTCACTCTCATGCCTAAATTATTTTTATTATATGATAAATTATGTTTATTTACCCAATTCTTTTCAAACTTTACTCTAAGGTATGTGGGTGTTTATCCATGGATTCTTTCACCCATGGAGTCCAAAACTTTTTCAACTAAATCTCTTAATTTCAAGTAAGATTTTCTTATGGTAATTCTTATTTAGATTTTCTTATGGGTAATTCTTATTTCTACTTAATAGCATGAATCATGGTTAAATTAATGATTATTGGTCTATTTTGATGCAAAATGATTTTATATGTATGAATTGATGGTTTGCAAGTATTTTCTCTATTTATCTCTTTAAAGGTTCTTGGAATTCATGGTGGGTTGTTTAAGGCAACACTAGTCTAAACCTAGACTAAGTCCAAACAAGCTTCCAAACAAAACCATAGGGACAAAAATCATCACAAGATAGAAACAACCAACAACCACAGGAGTCATGCTTACACAGTCCAACAATTACTGGAAATAAGGCCTAGGACATGGATTCTAGGAATTTGCATGCTCGACACCCAAATCCCTCCAAACTCATACAAATCAATGTACAATTGCTTAAACATGCTCAGTCTTACGAGGGGAAAATAGTAGTCTACCTATAAGCCGACCACGCGCACTCTAACTCACGAAATCAGAGCCTTTCCCTTTCGAGCGGCCTACGAATGCTGACACTCTATAAACAATAAAATCCTAACTTTAATATGATCGTTATGACACTAACATTATCGAATTTAGAGACGGACCAATTTCAGGGTCTAGAATGAGAAATGTGGGACTCGCATCCCAAATTCCGGAATTGACCCCAAAAATAATTTCTAAACATCACCCAAGCTCACAAATCAAAATTATAATATAATTCAGGGTGGAAAACTACGCGAGACGATCATGCAACTAAAATTCACAAAATTCGAACTAAAATATAAAAATGGCAACTTCTTCGATCAGCTATAACTCAAGAATGAAACTCTCCCAAACCAAACAAATTATACTACGACGTTCCTTGAGAAAAACCCCCGCAATCTAGCCTCAAAAATCACCAAAAATGGAGTTAAATTGACCAAGTTACAATTCTCCAAAGTTCAATAATTATTCACTCCGAAAATCACTAGAACAGTAGCTAAATACGAGTTCTTACCTCACACAAAGCTTCCCCTTGTGTTTATGAGCTCACCACTAGATTTTTGTCAGATTTCCCACAAAAATCTCTTGAATTTGGACCTTGGATCTCCTAATTTGAGCTTAAGATGGAGGAGATATCTATGTTTGAAGTTGAGGAAGAAGTGTTGAAATATTCCTTGGTCTTTTTTAAAAGACCAGGACATTGGCCTTCGAGAGGCTACAGTAAGGCCTTCGAGAGGCTACAGTGCTCCGCAAAAGCGGAGGCCAAGACACTTGACCTTCGCGAACGCAGCCAGAGGCCCGCGATTGTGGAGGACAAAGACTCAAGCCTCTGTGAACGCGGCCAAGGCTCTGTGATCGCTGAGAGCAACTTTCCAGGACCTCCGAAACGTGGCCAAGGGCCCACGATCGCGGAGAGAAATTTTTTTGTACCAGATATCAGCTAAAAGCTGGGTTTTTCACCAAGTTCAAATACTCTGACAGGGTACTCGAAATTCATTCGAAATCCCGTGTACGCAAACAAGATATGCTATCCTACCAAATTTGATGTTCCGAACTCAATGGCACAGTCGAAATTTTCATACGAGGTTGTTACGAGTGAAAGTGGGTCCCACACTCAAGGGTCATTTTAAGCCAAATTCCACAATGGGCCTCAGGATTAGACCGGAAGCCTCAGGAAGTGAACCAAGGATCGTTCTAGACCAAACTCGACATTTCAAACGCGTTGTTTGAATTTTCATCCGAGCGTGTTTTTTCAAAAATATTGACAAAGTCAACTATAGGCCAAATTTCAAAGGCAGAAGTGCCAAATGGTCTTAAACTCGTACTGATTGTCTCGATACTCGTGTCGACATGCTAATAGCCTAATTTGGCCATTTCGGAGCTGATAGAATCGTCAGAATTCCGTTCTGAGGTCATTTTCCTGAAGTTATGACCAAAGTCAACTTTTCAAGTTATAAAAGCTTCAAGACAGGAAAACAGGCCTAAAACCCAAACGAATGACCAGGCGACTGAACAGTCAGTGCCAACAAGTCATAAAAAGACTTGGGATCGCTATAGGAATGCTCTAAACGACGGAATAAATGCTTAAATTCAAAAATGACCTAGAGGGTCATTACACATTCAAGGTAATATTTGGTCATAAAATATTGATGATTTCTTCATCTAAACACAAATTAATATCTTTTACCCATGGAATCCATAGGTTTTCAAGAAAATCTACCTCTAAGGTTCAAGAAACGAATTCTTATGATCTTTTCCTCCAAAGATCGCACCTTTCTCAAAAATTTGGAGCTTATAAGGAATGTAAGGCTATGATAGTGAGGAACTAAGTTCTTCCTCACACCCTACATCTATAATCTCAGTTAGTAAGAACAAAGTTAGGACTTCACCCCAAAGTTCATGATTTTTGAACTCTCCTATTTCAAATATGTACATTGTTGTTTCTATTATTGAAATCGCAATACTTTATGTTGTTAGTGATCCTTGATTGATTTAGGGTTCATGCTATTCTACCACATGTCTCCTTCTTAGCTAAAGTTGGTATAGAATCTTGTCATAGCATTCCATATGTATTATTTTCATGAGTAAAGCAAGTTTCAAGATTTTCAGGAATATATTTTTTTATTACTTTAAGAAGTATATTTAGTTTCAAGTGCATTATTTTAGAAGAGTTTCAAGAAAGTAGATTTTGCATTAAGATGCATATTTTCAGAAAAAAAGTATAGACAAAATTTTGAAGAAAACATATTCACCTTTAAAGAAAGCATATTTCAAATTTGAGAAAGCATAGGCAGATTTCGAAAAAAAAAGGCATAGTCATGTTTTAAATTAAAGTTCAGTTCAGTTATAAAGAAGAATTATTGAGCATAGACTCAGAGTATCATATTATCAGTTTTTTCCCCTAAAGTGGGATGTCTTTACAGATTTTGAGCATCGTGCATTTTTCGGGAAGTAGTATTGAGTATCGAGTTGGGTAATGGGTCAAATAATTCAAACCCAAAACTGTACTGCCACGTAGGATAGAATAGTGTCATTGATTCAGGCGATTCCTCAGAAAGCTCTTGATAAGGGCCCCGATATTGGATCCATTAGTTAAGTTCGTCCATTACCCTAACAAAGTATAGGACGACTCTAGTAACATGGGCAAAGACAATTGTATCATCATGAGGCTCACATGGTGGTTGTCGATTAGAGAAACTCCCCAAAAAATTAAATTATATTATTTTCACTATTTGCTACTATTGCACACAAAGCTTGATTGTTAAAGAACTCATGCATGCTTTACTTTTGAGTTGACTATTTTACAATTTACCTTCAAATTTATTCTTTTAGTTCAGTATATTCAGTTTAGCCAATTATTTCATTCAACTATTTTTACATATTGTACATTTCATATATTGACGCCATTTGGCGCTGCATTTTAAAATGATGCAGATTCAAGTTTTCAGGATCAACAGCAAATGCATCATCTTTCCCCATCAGCATTTAGTGAGACCTCTTTATTTTCAAAGGGCTTCAGTTTATCGAATTATTCACTACTTAATAGACATTTCTAGTGGAGTATTCACATAGCTAGGGATCTTGTCCTGACACCTATCTTTAGTTCATTAGAGGCTTTATAGATGAGTTAGATGGGTCAGTCAAGTTATTGTTTTCAGATCTTTTTCAAACATATTATTATTCTTATTATTCAGACTTTTAGATAAAGTTGTTGAGATGGTTTTGTTTTGTTTAATCATTGTGATGCTCATTTTTATAAAGCTTTCGCATAAGTTGTTTAGCCTTCCACATAGTAGTAAGCCAGATCGAGGGTCCGTTTTGAGACCAGTAATGATTCTGAGTGTCGACCACGTCCAGAGTGTAAGCTCGGACCATGACACCTGCAATCAATCACCTTTTGTTCTAGTTTAGAGTTTAAACTAAAGGATAAAAATAGATACTCAAAAATCATTGCCATTATGCTTAGAGAAATGAAGTTACAATGGAAAAACTAAGCAAGGAGCATTGTAGCAAGCAACAGCCCGATAACTACTTTTTCTCATCTTATTCCATGCTTCACCCTTTCTCCTTATTACATCTTTGATATGCTATTTCTACACTTATCTGGATTAACCATAAAACTTGTTATACAGCACAAATGGGAGATGTGAATAATATAGAAGTTAACTGAATCTTACACACACACACACACCACATTCTTGGTAAAAATAATTGGACGTGCCCAGTTACTTGTACACACTCCCGATCAAAAAGTAGAATAATTCAACAACATTGCTTGCTTATGAAGTGGTAACAAGTGGTGGCTTGAGAATGATTTCGACATTGTCATGAACACCTTGGAGGAGGAGCTCACCATCGTAGGTTAGGAATTTCCTTTTCTTTGCAGCCCTTAATGTTCCAACTAGCGCCTCAAAGATGTTGGCACATCTGTCATCATTAAACAGCACTCCGAATGTTACCTTCACAACACAAACAAACAAAAATGTTAATCACGCCACCTTGTATTTGTTTAAGATGACAACTATTCTACTAAGTCAATACAATTCCTTTAGATTATAGTTAGGGCTCTCCTTAACTATCTGCCTTTTGCAACTTTTATACTTAAATTATGAGGTGTTGCTATTATCCCCCTTAAACTCTTAAGGTTTCCTATTTAAAACCTCCATGTAGTGCCAAAGTGACATGCATAATGGTTTCACTCTTCTTGCGGTGTGAAAGTTTTAAAAAAAAAAACTAGGCCAAAGAGGACAATCACGTGACATTTTTCATTCATTTTAAATTAATTTTATCATTTATTATTTTCTTTTTTTCCTTTTCTTTCTTCTTTTCTTATTCAATTTTATTGATTTGTTATTCTTCAAACTCTAGATCTTTTACTGATAAAAGTAAATCCAGTTGAAACCATAACATAAAATAAGGCAACACCAAAAATAAAATAATCAGAAAATAATAAACTCAGCTAGAAATCGTGAGTAAGTTTAATTAATATCAGTAAACTAAGTAAAAAGATATGACCCTAGAATAACGGTACCACCAGAAAAATTAACATAAAAGAAACAAGTTGAGCATCAAAACGTAGGAGAATCTTAGTAGTTCAGTTGGTTACTCCCACCTTATTGGTGAGGGTTCAATTCTTCACCTTGTAATCCCCTCCCCATTTCTCCTTCCCCTACCCCCATTTAAAAATAAAAAAAGAGCGTCGACACATAAGCATTATAATCTTGATGGGAGGCTAAATGCAATTTGAATCAAATTTTTCCAACACTAATTTTCAAACATTAACCATGAAAACAAAGACAAAGCCAGCTTCCAATCAAGCAAGGATAGAGACTCATATGGGAGAGACTGGCACAAACTCAAATCTGTTTACATTACTTGCACTCTATTATTGTTCAGTTGATATCACAGTCCTATGCTGCTACCATTTCTCAAATCATTGACTTACTAATGATAGCAGAAACAGTAAACAACTACACCAGGGAATGCCATCCAAAGCTAAACCAACTAGATAAAAAAAATTGTTTTTAGTTCTTGAACAACAATGCTATAGATTTCAAGAACAAACAATTTCAAAAGGCATGAAATAAGCCTTTTAAAACGCTTGTGCTTTCAAACAATCATATATTCAGATACAAAAACCAGCATTTGCCTGCTTCAATTATCTAACCTTAATCCTCATGATTTGTTTCTTGAGACTATACTGAAACAAAGTAGGTAGTAATTTCTCTTAAATGTATTTCACCTGCTCTTTTAATAAAATTTTGGAGTTCAAACCAGTTTTATGTAAGAAATGAAAAGAGGCTACTATATTGTACAAAAATTTAACATCATATGCCCAGGGTTTTTAAAAAAAAAGCAAATATCTTGTGCCATCATAACCTTCTGATTCATCTCTATTCTTGTTGAAATTACAAGCATCCCATAGATTTCAAGGATCTCTCTATGATATATATATATAAGCAAAGCAATACAGACCCAGTTTAAGGCTTTGCTATGTTTTTCTCTGTTTCTTTGATAAAGTAACTCTAAAGCTTTGCTAAACAAGAGACACTCGGTGGTTAAAGTACACGAATAACATCCATCTATTACAATCTTGCTTCAAAGTAATATTATGGAATAATTAAATAATAAATGAAATTCAGTTTCCACTGAGCAAGAAACCTAGTCCAGAAGAACACATTGAGATTGAAGCACACTAACGGAGAGTTTCACTTTTTCTACTCAAAGAATTCACTTTCAGCTATTGCAATAAAATTTCGGAGTTAGCAGTTTGTGCTATCAAGATCTCAACAGTGTCACCAACAAATTTTTAACTAACTGGTGAGATTAATAATCCCTTTGTCCCAATTTTTGTGACACTAATTTAGTACCAAGAAGAATGACACTTGCAATATTTAGTAATAATTCAACTTTAGAATACCCATTTTTACCCTCAATGAGATGATTTACAACCACACAAGTATCTATAGCTTACTTTAAACCACAAGTTTCAAAAATCTTCCTTTATTTCTTAAACTCTATACCCAGTTAAAGAGTCTTCCCCTTCAGGAGAGTATAGGAATCTTTCAATACTGAAAGGAAGGTCTACCAGTTCTAAGCCATTGATGCATTCAGAGGATTCAGCCATTGTCCCAGTGATCCTGTTACAGTTTATCCTTTCAGACACAAACCTTGTGACGTTAAAGTCATCAAATACCACCCAAGGCCCCTCACAAAGGGTTTAGTATCCAGCACATTCCAAAGATCTCTTCTGGTAACCCTATTACAGTCAGCATAAACTGCACTAAGGTACCATGTCATCTCCTGGTTTATGCTAGTGAATTTACATAGGATCAATTGGTTCCAGTATTAATCAGCTCCTCCAGCCATTCTCTCTTGTCCTACATAATAAGAATCCCCCCACTATTTCCCTGGCCCCCAGATGAACTTCCCCTAGCCATTTATTGGACCAGAGATCACCTGTCAGGCTTTTGACATCCCCCTAAAGCTATTTTGCTTAGTCTAATGATGTTTTGCTTTACCCAGGAGGAGGTTCTTATCTCCTCCTCACCACTGCACTCGCTGGAATCAAATTGGATGGGGATGAGATTTTGCAGAGGTATCAATTGGTTTTCTGGCAGTTCTCCGGTTCTATCCAAAACCTCAACTGAGCTCGCCGGAGCTACTACTAGGAGTCGCGATAGAATTTCCTTCAGGGGAGAGGTCGCACTGACCTTGGGTAGAGAATTTTTGAGTTGCATGCAAGATTTGGGCTTTTCTTTGTGGTCGAGCTCACCGATAAGAGCATCGACTACACAATTGTTGAAGGAGGAAGGGGGTGATTGGTGCGTCGTTAAATTAGAATTTACAAACTTGGTGAAGGTCTCAGCCTTGGATGGTTTTGAGATTTTCTGAAGTGGGAGTTGAGCTTTGAGAGGCCCAGAAGGGAGCCAGTTAATAAGAGGTCATTCTTATTAAAAATCTCAGGATTTAACTTTTGGGGGTTATATGAGGGCAGCACGTGTTTTTGTCAGTGGGTACCACATGGTTGGGACACACTTCTTCAACAGCTCGCAAATCAATACCCAACGAGTATTTCCACTCTCTTTTAAGTTTTAACACCTAATTTGTGATCAGTCTCCATCTTTTGAGGTTCAGAGAAGCAGACCACACCATTCTCGTACAAAGTACTAGTTTTTTTGTTTTTTGAGGCCGACCACCCTAGTACGGCGAAACCTTGCCAGAGCTTCTACCCAGATTGGCAAGGAAAAAGTGAGGTCTCCGTCTGAGATTTCAACTTCCCTAGGGATATCGTTGAAGGAGCCTTTAACTTTGAGGCAAGCCCATCGGAGATGACTTTCAGAGAAGTCTCTTCTTCAGTTTCAATCCATCCCCCACACTTATTTCCTAATGACTTTCAGAGAAGTTGCTTCTTCAGTTTCAATCCATCCCCCACACTTATTTCGTAATTCTGTCATGGTGCTGGTTGTCCAAAGATGGAGTGGAAGGCCAAGAACTCGAATCCATGACCAAGCAAATTTGTGTTCTGCTGGCTAGGTACTAACCAGTGGCAACCACCAATCCACCTCCAGAGACTTCCCTGTTTCTTCCATTTTTCCAAGAATGATGTGTTCTGCAACTTCTTTTGAGAGAAACTGTTTCTTGTTGGGATCTCTTCGAATTCAGGAAAGCTTCCCACTAGGCATCACCTGGTGGGATCTCTTTCCCTCTGGCTACCGAGAGCAGAAGTTCTCTGATCAAAGGGGGGGGGGGGGGTTGATCTTGCAAAGTCCACCTGCTACTTTATAGGTGTCTTCTCTCTTTAAAGACTGATGGGCCAGAGACCCTGTATTTGGGAATTTTGGACCATTATTTTGCATAAAAGGCTTTCTATTTATGAAGCTTTCAATGCAGTTAGCCAGACTCAACCAACCAGCATTAGGTTTGTTTTTAGGGATAATGATAACTACCCTGGAGTGACCATTAACCAAGATCAAAGAAAGAAATCTACCAAACTTGTAAGATTTCAGAGAATAGAAGACATAGGAGGAAACATCTCTGACTTTCCAGGTCTTGAAGGACCTCCCCTTGAACTCTGATGCTTCATACATTATTCTGCATATCCAGCTCAGAGCCCCCTTATTTAATGTCATCCTCCTCATATATAATCTAGCACTTTCGACCCATTTGAACCACCCTTCAGATGAAGACTTTGTTTCTGAGATATCCTATCATTCCCCCTGACCTGAAGTAAATACGATTGTCCATTTGCTGGAGAAAAGGTTTTGAAGGAGAGAGAAAGAGAAAGGGTTCCGGTGGTGCAAGGCCACTGAAAGAGGGTTCCAAAGGCCTGGAAGGAGCCTTTAGAGAAAAAATTTGGGATTAGTGTCTGGGGGCATATAACTATACTTTCTTAAGTCATCTTGGCTACCATTTTTGACTTTACAATAGAGAAGCATGTTTGGTGATATTTTAGCAGACAAACAACGAAGATATATGTGGTGGTCCTTCATTCATTTGAATTTTCAACTATTAACAAAAGAAAAAAGGAAAATTAAAGTATGAGAAGTTAATCTTTTTACGTTCTCTTAATTAAAATAATGACTCAATGAGGAAATCTCACATTTAGTCAAAGGGCAAACACCATTCTCTGCCCAAATTCTTTTATCATGTTTGACATGTTCCTAGCAGGTTTCAAAGAGCTCTTAATGTGGTGGATAATTCCTCAAATCCTAACAGAGCCTGAATAATCCTCCCTTTTTTGAGAAGGTAACATTTAATAGTCCTCCCAAATTAACAAAATGTTTTGAAATATTGAACAAGTACTAATAGAAGTCTGCTATCTTGACATCTGCCTCAATCAGCAAACTCAAAACACCCCAATTTCTCAAGCATAATGGCTTTAACTGTCAGAGAGAGCATTAAAATAAGTGCATTATTTTCATTCGATTTGGCAATAAGATCATCAAATGGTAGCATTAACCACGGTTGAAAAGGGTAGTGATCTCCATCAACAACAAAAATCTGAAGTACACCCACTCCATTTATCTGCAAAGATTGTGAATTTAATTTGTTCTTGAATATTTATTTTGGTATCAGTGTTGTGCACTGCTTCTGTAGTAGTAGTTTGATAATGGTATATGCATGTGCGTTGATGCTTCCTCAAATTTCAATCAGTATTTGAACAGACAAGCCTAAATAAGACACTAAGATCATTTGAGAATTAAACTGTACTCCAGAGGAGAATTTGTTTTAGATTATTTGTTTCATGAGAAGGAGAAGAAAAGAAAAGTTAAGTGGCTTAATACTTCCCTGAAACTTAACGTTATGCTACTTATTTCCCAATGTTAAGTAGTGTGCTATCTAATCAAAGGGATGTACAGAGAGAATGAAATGAGATACTACATCATCTGAGTTATTGCTTAGCATGTCTGCTTTGCAAAATCATGAGCATTAATAAAGGATTGTATTATTGATGGCCACTACTATTCATGTTCATTAGCATACAGGGAGAAGAATTATGCTGACCGTTTGCGGCTAAAACAACTGTGATGTCCTGGACAACAGGTACAATTAATAATACCTTCAACTTTTTACTTTGACTCATCAACATCAAAGATGCGATTTATCTACGCTGCTGGCATTTAAGCAAAAGACAAAGGGGAAAGACATAACAATGTAGTTCTTCATTCATTTGATCTATGTTATAAGTTTTGCCCGGAAATTATGTGGCTATACATTAAGTACTTCCATATTAGAACTATTACAAGAGGAAGTGGTGTTAGGTTCTTACGTAATTCGCACATAACTTATAATGGGATTATTTTTTATCATCAGTCGCGCATCGCGAAGGTAAGTACACTAGTATGTTCTTAATTGTAAGTTACTACTTACTATAAATAGTAGCACTTAGGTCATTTTCCTTAGCTTTTGGGTGAATGATGAATTGATGCATGTTTTTTGTGAACCTTAGGGTTATTTAGTTAGGATTTGGGAGTATCTTAGTCAGTGTTATCAAAGGCGAAAAGCGCAAAAAAGCTCTAAGGTCCATTGGGGCTTTAAGCAAAGAGCTCAAATAAAGTGTGGGCTTTAATGAAAAAAGGCGCAAAGGGAGAAAAAGATACAAATATATATGTTTAGTCCAAGACCAATAATTATAAACATGAATGACAAATATATGACCCAAGAAATTGAAAAAAAGATATGATAAAGTGAAATATCAATTGTTTAGTGTCACTTCTTCAAAAGAGGCTCATTGGAAAGGAAAAGTTTGTCATAGAACCTTGATGATCATACTAAAGCGCACATAAAGCGAGGCGAAGCGCTAAACACGTTTTAAGCCTCGCTTCAGGGCTTAAGCGCGCTTTAAGCGTGCCTTTGACAACACTGATCTTAGTCCTCTTTCACAACCTCTCTTGAATTATACCATAGCTAGGTAATTCTTGTAGGAGTTCATCTATCTATCTTCTATCTTTAGGCTGTTCCTTCAATTGAACGTTAATAAAGTTAGTGTTAAGTTATCCTTTGAATGTTCCTTCAATTGGTTACATTCTAATTACTTGATTTGCTAGCTAACTAGATTTGTGATTATTGTTGAGTTATCAAGGAGAAAAGGCCCAAAACAGTCCCTTGAGTTGGGGCTGAATCAAAATCATCCCTTAAATATATACTAGAGCACTAATAGTCCTTATAGTTTTCAAATATGGTGCACTTTTAGTTTTGATTGACGAAATTTGTCAAAAATTAACTGAACCCTTCTTTTTACCACCCAATGCAAAATAACCCATTTTCAAACTCAAATCAAATCGTTCGTACAGAAGCTCTGTAGTTGAGCAAAAAATTGATTATAAATTGGCCATAGAGGGACATTTTTCTGGCAAAATAAGGGCCAAACGAGGAAGAAAAAGATAATATGATCGCACCAAACAGTGGAGGCAGCCATTGATTTTCATTTATTTTTATCACAATTCATACAACTTTTTTCAGAAAAAAAAAAGAGTGGGAGAAACAACCAACTCACTCTCCATTTTCTTACACATACACGTGCATCAATACAGAAAGACACCCACCATTTTCCCATTTTCTAGGATTACCCCCTAGGTCATTCTTTTGACTATACCTGACTCCATCTCTAAAGATGTCAAAGAAGACATCCCCTTCTCTTCGTTAAGAGACTCTCTAGCCATATATATTTACCACAAACGGAGGATCTCTTCTTTAATTTTAAACAGATTTTATCCACCAAAAGTACAAGGACTATATGCTCTAAGCAATGATTTTAATCTAATCCCAAACGTAAGTTACTATTACAGATCCGATGAGTAACTCTTTCTAATTGAAATGGGTCACGCAAGAAGCATATTCCTTATCGAATTTCCACTACATCAACGTTGTGAAAGTTGTGTTATTCCAAAAAGAAAAAATTCTAGACACGTATATATAGTACGAGTTCCAAACAGTGGCCACTGCTTATATGTAAGATCCATCTCCCATCTCTGCAGAAAATATCCTAATACTTCATCTATATGTAATTGAAGAATGCATCGTTAAGCTCCCATAATTTTTATTGGGGAAGAAAAAAGTATGGAAGAAGGTACCTTGTAAGAACCATCATCTTGGGCTATGCCGAGTCGCTTGATCTCTTCTTTGAGTCGTTCAACCTCTTCTTCAACGTTCATGGTTCCGGTCAATGGGGTTGAATAGAGATCTATCTTCTTCTAATATTTATTTTGTTTTTATGAGAAAATTGAATAAAAGGTCACCTTGTTTGGATGGTTGTTACCCTTTCAACCTATACTATTATTATATTGTATGTTAGTTTAGATATAATATTCATTTTGATTATCTTTCTTCCGGTACCACTCTATCCTCCCCAAACCCCACATTATTAGATTATACTGGGTTTGTTGTTGTTGTTGTTGTTATTCATTTTGATTATTACTTAAATTTATTTTATAATATCATTTATTCATTGTTATATAACAATAAAAGGACCCATTTTGTAAAGTGTCATCACATCGTTATTTTAATTTATCTTTACTTTTTATTTAATAATTCTCTTTTTCTTCTTTATCTTACATTTTTATCGTAGCTCTAATTTGTACCCTAATTTTCTTATACATTTATCAGTCAAATTATTGATATGTGACATTATATAATGATGAAGAATGATATAATCTATTCAAACGTTGTATTCATTAAAATAATACAGTTCGATACATACAACATAATATAATATAATACGATACATTATGAAAACATTACTTAACAACCATCCAAACAGAGTGCAAGTGTTGTAATCCCTCATTAAATTCTTTAGATAGTCGCTCATATTTGGAAACTTGCTCTATAATATCACTTTTGTTTTTTAGGACCACAATATCATCAACTATTTTTATTTTCCTCAAAATATATTCATTTCTCCTAATGGGATGTTATGTCACATTATTCTTTCCTCTTTTTTAATAAAAAAATTTAACATTACAATAAAAATTTGTTTAATGTCTCTAGAGTAAATTCTTTAGATACTCACCCATATTCAAAATTTTATCTTATAATATCACTTTTATTTTTTTAAAACCATAATATCACCCAACTATACCTATTTTCCTCAAAATATACTCCTCTCTCCTAATGAGATACCATGTCACATCATTCTTTTTTAAAATAATTTATTTTAACAATACAATAAAAGATTGTTTAATGTCTCAATAAGCAACTTTTATTAGGTATTCAATTGAAACATTTGCCCCATTCTTGAATTTATAAAAGGTAATCAAATTTTAAATTAAAATTAACTAATATTATTATTTATTTATCAGTATTTTTTTAAAAAAATTATAAAAAAATTATAAGTAAAGAATATAAGTAAATAAAATTCACAGACTAATTTACTAACAAAATTATAAAAAAAAATGATAATTCGTATCGAAATTGAACTAAGTTCCATTATGTAAGATTTCTAATATGTTATATTTATTTAAAAGTGTCCTATTCTTATATATTTTTTCGACTGTATCAATCTGCACTAATTTGAATATAAAGATAAACTTTTTAAAATTAACACAAAATTTGAATTTAAAATAAAATAAAATAAAAATATCTGAATTTCGAATCAATATATTTGTCCTTATGGAGTTTTATAATATTTGTGCATTGCGCAAGTACGAAATGCATAGATTAATCACCCATTAAATTTGTATGTTCATGTTTGTATTTTATAGTAGTTTATTACTCTCTCCATTTTAATTTATTTATCTTATTTTAATTTCACACGAAATTTAAGAAAAATAAATTATTATTTTTTTGAATTATGTGATTTTAAATGAAACATATGTCAAATATACTAAAATATCTTTTAATTTTATGTTTTAAACATGTCATGTGAAAAATTTAAATTAAAAAGTTGATTAAAAAAAAGAGATACTTTTTAAATGGACTATTTTTTAGGACAAATAGGTTAAAACAAATGAAGTATTTGATTTTTATCCAAGATAAAATAATCAAAAATAAATATTTGCGTTGATAATAGTTCAACAGAGTACATTATAAACTAAAAGTGTAGATTTTTTTTTATATATTAGTTAGTTTTGCTTTAAAATTTAATTATCTTTTATAAAACTCAAAAATGGGGTAAATGTTACAATTGAATACCTAAAGAAGTTGCTTATAGAGACATGGGTAATTTCCCCAAACAGTCACCCATGTTTGAGAAATTACCTAGAAATATGACTTTTGTTTCTTTTAGAACTACAATATCACTTAACTATATCTATTTTCCCCAAAATATACTTGAAATAAGAAAGACATCTTTCTCTCTCTTAATGGGATGACATGTCACATTATTCATTTTTAAGACATTTTATAACTATTTTAAACCATCCATATTTTATAACTAATAAAAATGTATTAGTTTTCCATATGTAAAAAAAAGAATTTTATTGTTATTAAATGTCATGTCATATTTTTAACTACATTTACTTTTAATAAATTTACTTTTATTTCTTTGTTTTATTAAAAATAAAGTTGCATTTGTATTTATCTATTTTATCATATCAAGAGAATAATAAAGATGAATTTTATTTTTACTTTTAGTTATCAAAAATTGGAAATAATTTAGAATAAATAGTAATTACTAAAAGTAAAAATAAAATTCTTTTTTATCATTCTCTTGATATGATAAAATAGATAAATACAAATGCAACTTTATTTTTAATAAAATAAAGAAATAAAAGTAAATAGAATTAAAAATATGATATGATATTTAATAACAATAAAAACAATAACAATATGGAATAGTAATAAATTTTTATTTAGTTACAAAATATGAATAGTTTAAAAGAGTTAAAAAATTTTATTAAAAATAATAATAATATGACATATCATCCCATTAGGGGAGAGAAAAATGTATTTATTGTTTGAAGTATATTTTGACAAAAATATAAATAGTTGGTGATATTATAATTCTAAAATAAAATAAAATGATATTTCTAGGTAATTTCTCACACATGAGTGATCGTCGTCTAGGAAGCAATTTTTATCTACCTCACACCATTTCCAAAGTCCTGCTAATGCAAAATGCTTCATACTCTACCCTTTTTATACTTAATATCTTCGTACACATAATATATGTGACTAGAAGTTTTATTTGCTCTTTCATGTTCGCTCATAGAATAACTAATTAACCTTTTGGTAAAAAATAAGTTCTAATGATACTAAACGCCAATTATGAATTTCGACACATCATTAAAATCAAGGACGAATGACAAACTTTATACATGTGTCTATTATGACCATAATAACAGTCATTTTCGTGACTAACAAACTAGATGGACGTAAAATAAACATTGGAGCACTTCATGCATGTAAATATTTCCAACATTGTGGTCGGGCTACTCTAGTGACCAACAAACTAAAAAGAGTACATGCGGAAAGATGACTTCTTATTGCACCATCTAAAATAACTGAATTAAGCACAAAAACAAAATAACATTAAAACATATCAACAAAACTTCAAAGCACATTAGAGTCTTGAATTACATCATTTTAAACAACTTTTCTCAGTTGGGTTATAAATCCCTGGAACCGAAAAGAAAAAGTCTGTTTTCCTAAATAAGTGCAAACTATACAGTGCTACAAGTTCATTTGTCAAAGTTACAAATCCTGTCATTTCCCTCTCCTTGGGAAACTTGTATGCAAATGAGGACTCCTTAAAATAGACTCGCTGCACTTGCTATTATCAAAACAAAACAAAAAAATTAGCTGCAGCCTGCTGAAGATGACTTCTTATTATTCCTTGCATAGCTTAAAATCATTCTATTTGAACAATATAAATAAAGAATATTGGGGAAAGTGAAACAATCGGCATACATCATCTTCATTGTGGCAGAACAAATCAAATATATAATGGCTCTTCATTGCACCATATCGGGTGAGGTTCCAAATGCCTAGCAACCCAAACCATTTGATAAATCTCCTACATATCAACTGTTGGATAAAGACCAAGAGAATTACGCCCACCACCATTTGAATCTGCACCAGCATACATTGGTGACTGTAGTTCACCAGAATGGGATGATTTGCGTGATCTTGGGTTTTTAGGAGAAGCAGTGTATGAATCAGTTGAGCCACTGGAATTATACAGGGATGATATTGGAAGACCATGAATCTTTGGTAGGCCTGTTGGGTCAGTACCGATGCTGTAGCCTCTTTCAACTGTCTCCGCTTCAAGTGGCAGCTCATCCAATGTCTGCAAATACCGGAAGACATTAATTCCAACGTCTACTAGGGTATTGTTTACCAAATATTGTTCATTTTCTGAAAATGTTTGATTTAATTTCTAAGGTGTGTCTTGATAAATAGTAGTCTAGGGTTTTAAATTTTGTTTTAGCTTTTGACTTTGAATTGGCCATGGAAAAATTGATCTTTATTTTATTCATACAGAGTCACTTTCAAGAAGGCTGAATCCTTTGAACTTAGCCTTGTTCCTATTGAACATCTGACCCCCAGTCCAAGAATGCCTATCAGACAAATCTGGCACAGTTTCCAAAACAGATTAAGCATGTGTTGCCAAGCCTCTAATATGGCCCAAAAAACAAAACAAATTCAACACGTAATAATGATCTACACCGTAATCTCTTTATTTCTTTGCAAAACAATAAAAATGCTCCATTGTTAATTTATCCGTAAAAGCAAAACAGAAATACAGAAAAAGGAACAATTCAAAAAGATAATCAATAAAGGTATTAAAGGGGTCGTTTGGTTCAAAGATTAATAACGCAGGGATTAGTAACACATGAATTAGTAATGCAAGGATTATTTTTATCAAGTGTTTTGTTCATTGCTTCCCACCTAATCTTGTGTTTGGTTTAAAACTAACCAAAAGCTTCTTTCCAATTGAACCCTTGAATTATTATGAGATTTTCTATTTCATGTAATTCAGTCAAGGTAGATAATTTCCAGACTATTATTTTTTTTTGGCCTTCTAACTAGTTAGGAGAAGAACAATTTTGTCGTCATGTTTGCTATTTTTTCACTTGAATTATTTGAGGATAAATATTGTATCTTAATAAATTGATCACTGACAAAACGTCAATTTTCAATTTAATAAAGATATATCATCTACTTTTAAAATAGAAAAGACGTTAAACAATAGTAAAATCGAATAAACCATTTACGTTTGAACATAAAAATTGCAAGTTGTAATTTTAATATGGAGTTAATATCTCAAAAGGTCACTCAACTTTGAGAATTTATCTAGCAAAGTCATTGAATTTTGTTTTGTATCAATAAAATCACTCAATAAGGACATTGCAAAATATTTTTTTTATATTATGTAAATATTGTTGAATATTTGCTTTAGAATTGTTTAAGTTTTTACTACAGTAATTTTATTAAGATGGACCTAGTCAACTAGTTAGCTCTTTTAATTAGGAATTGAATTCTCTTTGAATTTTGAATAAATATTATTTTATAGACTTTAGGAGTTTGGTATTTTCAACAAATCTTTTTGCCTATTTTTAGGTTTAGAAGTAAATAGTTTTATTATAAATTGTATTCTTATGCTGCAGTAAAAATATATCAGTCTTTCAACTTTAGTATATAAGTTTTCTTTCTTGTTTTTCATTCTTTTAATAATTTTATTCGTTTTCTACAAATTCTTCTTTTTAAAACCAACAATTGGTATCTAGAGCCATTTTTATTGAGGGTCCTTTGAGTGAAGAGATAGATTCTGAAAATAGTTTTTCACAAATGGTTCCATCTGTTTTTGATGGTGAAAATTATCAATTATGGGTTGTAAGAATGGAAACTTGGAGGCTCTTGATCTTTGGGAAGCTGTGGAAGAGGATTATGAATTTAATCTGCTGCTAAATAATCACACCATAGCTCAAATCAAGAGTTACAAGGAAAAGAAAACCACGAAGTCTAAGGCGAAGGCAACTTTGTTTGCTGCTGCTTCAACAACTATTTTCACAAGAATTATGTCTCTCACCTCACCAAAAGAAATTTGGAATTATCTAGAAAAAAAATATGTTGGAGATGAAAGAATTCGAGGAATGCAAGTATTGAATTTAATAAGGGAGTTTGAGTTGCAGAGAATGAAAGACTCCGAGACAGTCAAAGAATACTCGGACAAATTGCTTGGCATAGTTAACAAGGTAAGATTATGAGACACTGAATTTAAAGATTCAAGAATTGTTGAAAGAGTTCTTGTTACAATGCCCGAAAGATATGAAACATGTATAACTACCTAAGAAAATACACAAGATCTGTCCAAGATTACCTTGGCAGAATTGTTAAATTCTTTTAGGCACAGGAGCAAAGAAGACTTATAAGGCAAGATAGTATGGTTAAAGGAGCCTTGTCAGCCATCCATAAAACTCAAAACAGGGGTAAAAATTTCAAAAATTACACACCTTGTGAGTACTGTGGAAAAATGGGTCATCCACCATACATATATTGGAAAAGGCCAGATACGAAGTGTAGCAAGTGCAATCAGCTTGGCCATGAAGTAGTGATTTGCAAAAGTAAATTTGAGGACCATGAAGTAGATGCACGTGTGGTCAATGAAGAAGAAGAAGACGACCATCTTTTTGTTGCAACATGTATCTCAAGTAAGGTTTCAACAAACTTTTAGTTAATTGATAGAGGTTGCACTAACCACATGACTTATGACAAGAGTTTGTTTGAAGAAATAAAGCCTATTGAAATATCCAAAGTTAGGATCAGAAATGGTGATCAGATTCTTGTTGAAGGAAAAAGAAATGTCGTCATCAAAACAAGTTCAGGTAATAAGACAATTTTAGATGTTCTTTATGTACCTGATATTGATCAAAACTTGTTGAGTATTTGTCAGTTGGTAAAAAAGAAGGATACAAAGTATCTTTTGAGGATAAGCATTGCTTCATCATTGATGGCGTTTGAAAAGAAGTTTTAAACATTAAGATGAGAGGTAAACATTTTTTATTTGATCCAATGGAAGATGTTTTTGTAGAACATGAAAAAGATCATAGGCTGAAAAAATTAGAAGATGATCCTCAAATTGAATAAGCACAAGAAAAATGTGAACCTGCTAGGTTCAAAGGAGCTTTCAATGCTCCTAAAGAAATTGAAGCAATGGAGGAGTTTAATTTCAAGATGCAAACGAAGCAGTAAGACATGCCAAAAAGATTTAGTACTCAAAGGTTGCATTCAAGACGAGAAGTGAATTTAGTTCACTACAAGCCCAAAGATAAGTAGTTGCAAGTATACTTGCAACTACTTTTCTTGCATGATAGACCCAAGATACTTGCAACTACTTTTCTTTTGGATGGCCTGAGCACCAAGCATAACTACAGCACCAACCTCCTGAATAAGGTCTGCGTACATTCTACCCTCCCCAGACCCCATGTTGTGGGATTTCACTGGGTTGTTGTTGTTGTTGTTGTTGTATTATGTAAATATGAACCCACAAATAAATAAAATTTGTAAGCTAATTTATTTAAATAAGGTTACTAGTACAAAACTACAAATATAAAACATAAAACCAAGGAAATTAAAAAAAAAATGATTAAAAGGACTTGAGGGGTATTTTTGTCTTTACATATTTAATCCTATGGTATTAAATCCTATGTATTACTAATACCACCAAATGGAAGGTATTAGTTATACATCCTATAATACAATGTAGGGTGTAACTAATACATGTATTAGTTATACATAGGCACAAAAATTCCCACCAAACATAGTACTAAATAATATCATACATAATGCATATACTATTTCTCCTAATACATCCTATCAAACAACCCCCAAGTATCTTTGGTTATATAAATATATATGACTAAATAAAGTTTAATTTCCCCCTTTGTGTTCACACTATTCATAGAATAATTACAACATGAAATTCCACAAGTGGGGTCTGGGGAGGGTAGAATGTATGCACACCTTACCACTACCTCATGGAGATAGAGAGGTTGTTTCCGAAAGACCCTCGGCTCAAAAGTCACAGTCCCAAGTAAGAGAGAAAAACAATGTAAATAGCATAAGGAAAAAAAAGAAGGAAAAGCGATGCATATTTACAAGACAAGAACAATAACGATAGCAAAATAATATGATAATCAAACACAATAACAACACAACTATAATGGCACGCCTAGACCTACGACCATCCTAAACCGACACACGACAAGACACCATTCTATCCCTACTAGCCTTCTACCCTTAATCCGCGACCTCCACTCCTTTCTATCTAAGGTTATGTCCTCGGTAATATGGAGTAGCGTCATTTCTTGTCTAATCACCTCTCTTCAATACTTTTTCGATCTACCCCTACCCCTCCGCATAACCCCCACATCCAACAGCTCGCACCTCCTAACTGGGGCATCGACACCCTTTCTCTGCACGTGCCTAATCCATCTCAGTCTCGCTTCTCTGATCTTGTCTGCCATAGATGTCACTCCTACCTTCTCACGAATAACCTCATTCCTAATCTTATCACTCCTAGTGTGTCCATACATTCATCTCAACATCCTCATCTCTGCAACATGTATCTTCTGAATATGAGAGTTCTTTACTGGCCAGCACTCCACTCCATATAACGACGCCGGTCTAACCACCATTCTATAGAACATACCTTTAAGTTTAGGTGGTATTTTCTTATCACACAGAACTCTAGAGGCAAGCCTTCGTTTTATCTACGCTGCCCCAATGTGGTGTGTGACATCATCATTGATGTCCCCACTACTCTGGATGATAGATCCAAGATATTTAAAGCTTTCTGTCTTGGGGATAGGTTGGGTGGCAAGCCTCACTTCCATGCCCTTTTCATCCATTACACCACTAAATTTGCACTCCAAGTATTCTGTTTTGGTCCTGCTCAATTTAAACCCTTTGAACTCCAGCGTTTGTCTCCAAACCTTCAACCTATCATTAACTCTGTCCCAAGTCTCATCAATCAAAACTACGTCGTCTGCAAATAGCATACACCATGGAACCTCCTCTTGAATAGAACGTGTTAGCTCATCCATCACCAAGGCAAAAAAAAGGACTCAACACAAATCCCTAATATAGTCCAATCTCAACAAAAAAATGTTGAGTCACCTCCCACCATCCTAACCCGAGTCTTGGCTCTAGCATACATGTCCTTTATCGCCCTAATATACACCATCGGGACACCTTTAGCCTCTAGACACCTCCAGAGAACATCCTTCAAAACTTTGTCATAAGCCTTTTCAAGGCCAATGAACACCATATGGAGATCCCTTTTTCTTTCTCTAAATTTCTCCACCAGTCTTCGCATAAAATGGATTGCTTCAGTAGTCGACCGCCCCGGCATGAATCCGAACTGGTTCTCTAAAATTGACACTCCTCTCCTCACCCTCATCTCCACCACTATCTCCCAAATCTTCATAGTGTGGCTTAGTAATTTTATACCCCTGTAATTATTACAGTTTTGGATGTCACTCTTGTTTTTGTACAATGGAACCATAGTACTCCACCTCCATTCATCGGCAATCTTAGCAGTCTTCAAAATAACATTAAACAACTTAGTCAACCACTCCAAACCTGCCTTGTCCGTCTATTCCAAAAGTACACCGGAATCTCATTGGGCCCAATCACTCTCCCCTTCCTTATCCTACTAATAGCACGTCTAATCTCCCCAACCCTAAAACACCTGCAATACCCATAATCTCGAAGATTATGAGAGTACGCCAAATCAACCAGTACGTCTCTGTCTCCTTTCTCATTTAGGAGTTTGTGGAAGTAAGCTTGCCACCTTTGCTTGATAGAGGTCTCATCCACTAACACTTCACCTTCCTCATCCTTGATGCACTTTGCTAGATCCAGGTCGCGGGCTTTTCTCTCTCTCGCTTTGGCGAGCCTATATAATCTTTTATCCCCACCTTTTCCGCCTAATTCGACATATAAGAGTTCAAAAGCCATCGTCTTAGCACTAGTGACCACCGACTTCGCTTTCGTCTTCGCCTTCTTATAGATATCTTTAAGCCTACTCTTCTCCTCCTCATCCACGCACTCCAATCACTCCGTATAGCAACCTTCTTGGATTTCACTTTGCCTTGTACTTCTCCATTCCACCACCAATCTCCTTGTCAACCTCCAAAAATTCCTCTCGATACCCCTAGAACCTCGGTAGCTGATTTTCTAATGCAACCAACTGTCATGTCACACATGTTGTTAACATCCCCACCTACTACTCCAGGCCTCTAAACCAGTCAACCTCTCCCCCATCTCCCAAGAAAGTGCAGGAGTTAGGCCCCCCATCTAATCCTCGATCGGTTATAAAGGGCTTCTTTCTCCTATCCCTCTTAATCTCCAAGTCCATCACCAAAAGCTTATGTTGGGTAGCAATATTCTCACTCGGAATAACCTTGTAATCCTTACAAAAGCCTCTATCACCCTTCCGGAGGAGTAAGTAGTCAATCTAAGTCCTAGCTACCGTACTACTAAAGGTGACCAATTGACCAATTGATTATCCCTCTTCAGAAAACACGAGTTAGCAATAACCAACTCAAAAGCTTTAGCAAACTCCAGGAGCAATACCCCGTCGCCATTCCTTTCCCCAAAACCAAAGCCTCCATGGACATCATCAAAACCATCAGTAGTTGTATCGATATGACCACTGAAATCTCGACCAATGAAAATCTTTTCGGTACTAGGTATACCTCCCACTACCTCATCTAAATCATCCCAAAAGAGTCTTTTGACTTCTTTATCCAAGCCCACATGGGGTGCATACGCACTAACAACGTTCACAATAAGCCTGCCTATAACCAACTTAATTAACATCATCATATCATTGATCCTCTTTACCTTTACCACACACTCCTTAAGGTCCGCGTCGACTAGAATACCTACTCCATTCCCATCTCTTGAGCCTCCTGAGTATCATAATTTAAATCCGTCCACATCCCGATCTTTGAAACCTACCCATCTAGTCTCCTGAACACAGGCTATATTAATCTTTCTCGTCTTAAGACTCCCTACTAGCTCTATGGACTTCCCTGTAAGCGATCCTATGTTCCACGATCCTACTCTCAACTTACGAAAACCCATCTCCCTCTTACCACTATTTCCCCTCGCCTTCAACCCCAATTGAGTCAGTAACCAAAGCCACTAAAACAATATTAACTACAAAGTGAAAAAAGTGATAACAAATAAATTCAGAAAATACAAGTAACAAGATAATTGACAATATAAAATGTATAATATAGAGACAACACACACTAGCTAATAGGCAAATCAAGAACACTACACAATACGTGAAGAAGGAAAATGAAGAACAATAACTAAACACTAATGGTAAGAACTAAGAAAGAAGAACAATAATCAAACTATCAGAAAGTGATACTAAAATATAAATGGGAGCACAAATAATCAATTGAGGAGAGGAAAGATAGAACCTAGCCCGGAAAATATGTGACAGATTTTGAAAGATCGCCGGAAAGTTCACCGGGAGAATCTCGCCAGAAATCAATAGATCTAGGACAAATCTGACCAGATCTGGAGGTATTTCGCCAGTGAACGAGCAAAAGAAAGAAAGAAGATGAAAAGCAAAAAGGGAATTTCGCCGGAGAGACGGGTCTCGCCGGAAAAGCCAAGGAAGAAGAAGAAAAACAATAAAGAAAGAGAAAACAGAAACACTAACAACAGAGACAACGATTATTATCTTTAATTTCTGAGCAAGTTCACTGATGTTGGATATATGACCTATTTGAACACTTCTTTTTTCCCACAAATATCAATGGAACCCAAACATCTGCTGATGAAAAACAGTACAGATTGCAAATACTGTTTTTTGTGGCTCAAAACTCTCTCCACCCCCACCCCCTCTTTTTTTAACTGCTGGATGGCAGGGTGGCAGGAGTATGTGGTGACAAGGAGAAAGGAAGGAGAAATTTGAAAGAAACTAAAAAATGTAGCTATTTTAAAGGCTTTTAATGCGCTTGAAAGGTGTGGGAAGTACACACTTTGCCACAAAAGCACATTGTGTCTACTAGACACAGTTTGGCTCGAGTTCAAGTGTTCAATAGGTATAACCCTTAGTTTCGGTGTCTAATTAGGTGTTTGGACATGCGATTTCAACTAGTGATTTGAAATCATGGGATGAAATCGGCATTTGGGCATGTGATTTCATCTCATGATTTAAATCCCAAATTCTCCTAAAAGCTTGATTTGGGAATTCCACATAATCACATTATGATTGCACATTTTTTCAAATACAAAAAGTGATCCACAAGTTTGTATTTTGTAAAAAAATAAATATATATTTTATATCTACCAACCATTTATTTCATATATAAGCAAAATTTATAATTGATATTATTACTCTTACTAACCTCTAAACCATTTTTATCGGATATAATCATTACTCCCACCAACCAAATTTATAGTTGATATTATTACTCTTACCAACCTTTAAACCATTTATATCGTGTATAACCATTACTTCACCAACCAAATTATATTTGATATTATTACTCTTACCAACCTTAAACTCATCTATATCGAAAAATGCATGTTCAACGTGAGGAGATTGTACGTACTATGCGGAAGGATTATATTAAAGAATAGTACACTACAACATTCAATTTTACTTTTTTATTGAACTAAAGTTCAATCAATAACTGTTTTATTTTTTTAGAATAGCTTTGTGATAGTGTATTATACTTTTGTTATTAACTTTTGCTTTTTGCTAAGGTTGTATAAAGAATTGGGGCAATTTTGATAGTTTTCACAACTTACGGGGCTTTTATGATCATGCGCAAACAATCCAACTTAAAAATCTAAATTGCATGTCCAAACAAAACTTCAACTTTATCTCATATGATTTCATATCATTATTTCAAATCATGATTTCATCTCACATGGCCAAACGGGCCCTAAATGAAAAATCCAGACAAGTTTAAGGAGCTACATATGTATTCAGCCCTTTCAGAAACTTCCATATGGATTAACTTGAAAGATAACTAACTATTCATCTTTATTGGCTAGTAAACCTAATTATTGCAGGGTGGGGTGGGTGGGGATTGTTTGAAGAAAAGGGGACTAAATGAAAGCTGGAAATGAGCTGTCACTACTCTGCTTGGGACACACCTGGATATGGTTTAGGAAAGCCCAACGCTATTCATTAGAAGGAATTTGGGTTTCTTTTTATGCACTAAAAAAAAATTATTGATCTTTGTCATAATGTTGAATGATTCTGAATCCATTAGAGATCCCTGAATTATAAGAACTTTTGGGTCTTGTGTGATGGGTCCATGTTTTGTTCACTATGGTAGTAGTTTCATATCTCAATTACTTGGATTCAATTAAGAGCGTAAGTAAATCATAGAAACCACCATCCACCCATGCTAACTTGAAATACCTGATCATAGGAAAAAATTTGAAACCCAAAATGTCTACAATTTAGACAAATTACCAAACTACAACTAGGCACAGACCTGAACAACAACATACCCAGTGAAATACCACAAGTGAGGTCTGGAAAGGGTAGAATGTACGCAGACCTTACCACTACCTCGTGGAGGTAGGGAGGTTGTTTCCGAAACACCCGAGGCTCAAGTGAAACAAATGCAAAGGTACAATAAGGGAAGAGACAATGAAGACAACATAACAAGTAACAAGGTAATAGTGCAAAGTCTACCGAAAAGGATCCGAAAATAACAACAAAATAATGTGATAATCGAGACACAGTGAACAACTCTAGGATAGATTATTGAAAACAATAATAAACAATGATAAAATCAAAAAACAAGAACTACAATAATATGTAATTAACATTTCTCTGAAAAAAACAGTAGATAATATAAATTCTGAATAAAACTGAACCAAGATCTGACCTTGAAAGCTTGCTGAAGTACACGAAGTGTCTCACGAGTGCGCTTTCTCTTCAAGGCTACCTCATCAGGTTCCTGCAACATCTCTTCAAGGAGGTTGTCTCTGTGACAAGTTGTAAGCACACTGATAAGAATCACGACTAAACCATATGATACATACCATAACATTTTTGAGGCAGCTAAGCAGTTGAACAAGAAAAATATTGTACTATCAGTATATAGTATCACAGCATCGAAAAAGTGTGTCCACCAAATCACTTCCTGAGTGAGGACTATTTTATTCAGCAAAACCCTAGCGAAAGATCAATAAGCAGATGTCTGTAATAACTTGGGGCTTCACATAAACTTGGTTTTCTTGCTCTCATACAATACCTGTAAAGTTTCTTGATAAATACATTGTGGAGTTCTCGTTTTGTGTGGTTGACCTGAACGAAAAGGAGAAAAGACAATTTTATCAAACAAAAAGGTTGAACTTGAATAATACATACACACACTAATACACACACACACATATAGTCACCGATGCAACTACATCATATAAATAAAACAAGAGAACACTTCCTCACACAGTAGACTCTGAACTTTTGGCAGAAAAAACAAGAAAACCTTCAAACTTCAAGAAATTATTTACTCTTTTCCTTTTTGTTTTCCAGTTTATCTAGATTATCACACATATATACAACTTAGCCTACAGCAGAGTCTTAACGGTACTTAAAATTCCACCTGAAACAGATGAATCTCCTTCCCAAGGAGATAAGAGGATCTAGAAGTGGATACACCAGATTATGGGAAGAGTTGCATAGTCAGAAAAAATAACACATTCTAGAACCCAAAGGTAAGGTGTGGCCTACTGGTCAATGAAGTTCGTGCAAACCTTAGGAGACCGGGGTTAAAATCCTCGTAGAGACAAATAAAAAACACAGGGTGATTTATTCCTATCTGCCTAAGCCTAGGTGAGCGTACTTGTTTTGGTGGGAAGTAGCTGGTACCTGGTGGAATAATCGAGGTACTGCAAGCTAGCACGAACACTACCATTGTTTTTTCAAAAAACAGATCGTAGTACAGAGTACTCATCTAAAATTACTTGAGATCTGCAATAAATGGAACTAGAAAATCTTCCCTATCACAAGCACAAGTCCAGTGAAAGCCCACTTAAGTAGATGCCAAAACATCAATGCAAGAGATCATTAAGACACAAGATCATGATATCATTATTACCAGAAAGTGCATGATTGCTTTAGGTACTGAGTCCTCGATGTTTTTTCTGACAATATCATAATATGACCTTAATAACAGTTTTGTAACAGCAATTTCAGTAGTCTCCTGATCCGAATGAGTTTCTGACGGCCTCAGCACACTTGGTGGCTTCAAAATGGTGAGATTCACAAGTAAGATGATCATCAAATTGACTACCTAGTAATCACACACTGCAGGGGGCCTTCAAATACATACCTCTCTCAAGAGGATGAAAGCATGATTCATGCTCTGGACAGGTTCACTGAATGGCTTGCTAATGGAATTGTCTTTGACAGATGTACGACTGTCTGATCCACCAAATATTGATGATATCCCCCAGCTTGAACTAACATTTGATCCTGATTGTGAAGAACAAATATTAAGACATCGCCAATAAAAACATGCAATATTGGATCTGAAACTGGGAGTCCAGGAAAAGGAAATGGAAACTAAAAAGCAGGAAAAAAATCAAATGGTGCAGCATTAGAACTTAAGTTTAACAAACATAACTTGCATACTGCAATACAAAAATATCACATGGCATAGCATCATGTGTTACCAGAAGGAGATATACCTGATGTTGTCGTTTTCTCTTCTGCAGCAGGCCAAGCAACCTGCTTTTCCGGACCAGGTAGCACAATAATCAGGCCAATCTTAATGCTTTCAATTCATCTTCAGGAAAATAAATAAGACACCAAACTAATTCCCCAATAGGATGGCAAGGAAGAGAAGCAAGCTTGCAGATGCTGGTGCAGAGAAGTCATACCTGATCAGGAACAATTCCATTAGCGTGTCTAGCAAGAATAGCACGCGACTTCAGACTTCTTTCAGATGCTGGCGCTTTCTCTAAATCCACTCCATCCTGATCAGTAAGATAAAACCAGTAAATTGTGACTAGTTAGATCTCATCTGAGAAAAAAATCCACTGAAGTCTGTGAAACAACATATCCAGTACTTACTTTCTGCCTCGGAACAGATGCAGTAATCCTGTTGGACTTGACTTGCTGCATTGCCATCTCCACAGCTTTACTCCCCCCAACAAAATTCGGATGTGAAGTGTTTATGTAATCCATCTAGAACGAAATATTATTAAGTTGAAGAAATTTCAACTTTCTATAACAATGGATGCAGTGATGATTAAGTATCCACTGATGCACTTAGCTATTACTGTTTATTGTTTCAATTACATTAGCTACTTTTTATTCAAGTAAGCCATACAGTCTTTGATACTAAAACTCAGGTGTCTCCTACACTGCTGACAGTAAGCAATTGTGAAATAGATTATGATCTTTAAGAAAAGGCGATTCAAGAATAGCTAGGATCCCGAAAGTAGGTTGGGACTATATTAAGCAAATTCACTTCATAGTACAAAGAAATACAGAAGAGTATATATGTACACCCACACACATTTATACACCAGTCCATGTATGTACAAGGAGTAAGTCTACAATAGGACAGACAAAGGTTCAACATACCTCCATCTCAATAATGTGTCCAATCATAGTCTCTGAAGGTTCCAGGCCTTCCCGCAAAAAGTATCCTATAACCTCATCCATCCGTTTTCTTAAAATAGGAAATCGTTGCAATTCATTGACCATGCACCGATGGCTCATCTGTGAATAAATAATACAAGTTGAACAGTAGATACAAACACGTAGCACTTAAAAATCAAATACATTTCTCAAAAAAGGGGCATACTTTTATAAGCTCGTCGTAAATAAATCTTGCACACTGAAGACTTGGATCTAATAGACGAGCTATCTGTCTGCGGATAAGAACTTCAAATGGAACCTACATATATAAAGTGCAAGGCCAACCAAATGAAATAGATTTTATATGAAGCTCCTGGATGAAGCACTCAACCACTGGCACAAAATAAAAGCAATTCCACAAGCAAGTAAAGGTTCATATCAAGAACCTACTTCTGGCACAAATAAAGCAGATTTAGGACCAGTTGCATTTTGAATGGCAGTTCGGATGTCGTCATCAGTTAAATCTTCACAAGGATCTACCTCCTGCAAAAGATGAATGAGTTTGATGATATTTGTTGAATTTTGGAATATTATTTGAATAACATCAACTACGACACTATACTGATGCGAAGAAGCTAAGTTTCTTTTCAGTTTTCTCACTCATCACGTTGGACTATATCCCAGAATTTTGAGTCCAACGTTCAGCTGTAGGGGACACCAGAAATAATTTTTTTTTTTTTGGGGGGGGGGGGGGGGGGGGGGGGTTATAGTCAAAAAGCGCGCTAAAGCAAGTAATTCAAAATGGGAGGCAGTTTCTTCCTGCTTAAACTTTTGTGGATACAAGACACATTGTGGACGAATGATAACAATTTTTCTAAATAGCATTGGGTACCATGAACTTGCGAACCAATTTATCATTAATGTTATTTATTATTATAATAAAAAAGATGAGCAGAACCTCCCAGGAGCAGCATAATATGCTCAATCAAAACTGGCTATCCTGACAATGCACATATACATTGAGACACAAATAAAATTAAATATCACTTAGATGCATACTGTCAGGTATAAAGAAAATTTTCTCCAAGATAGAAAAGAAATATAGATTGGCATTCTCAAGTTGATACGAAAGATGTGCACCTCCAAACTCTTCACAAATATGCTCTGGAAGATGTAATGGATTCTTGCTCCACCAGACAGCTCAGATGTTGACATTTCTTCATTTTTTCCTTCAATCATTGAAGAGAACGCTGTTCTCGAACCCCGAAAGAGAGAGAGAGAGAGAGAGGTAAGAATCTGTACTTCAATGAGATTCGACAAAACTAAATAGATATGATAGAACTGCTGTTTCTTGAAAAGTAACATAGGAGGAATCAGCAACAACATACCCAATGAAATCCCACAAGTGGGGTCTGGGGAGGGTAGAGTGTACACATACCTTGTGGAGGTAGAGAGGTTGTTCTGACATTGTAGGAATAAAAACATAAATATGATTGACAGACTAGCAGTCTCACAAATTTGAGGCCACATTACCTTCACTGTACTTGGAAAGAATGTTCAGTAGAAGTGCTCCCATACCAGCCTAGATTGAGAGGAAAATAAAGTCAACACACGATTAGGGAACACTAAGCCAAATAAGAAACAGAAAATCTACCATGAAAAAACCCGGAAATATCAACCGCCTGTTGTAATATCGCAACAAATTAGCTATAGTTCAGGTATATGCATGGTAAATATGAGCAAGATGACAGGGGATACCTTGGACTCTGTTATCTCCCCGTAGCTGGCATGCTCCTTTGCAACAGACACCAATGCAGCACTAATGCGTGATTTCAATCCTGGAAGAACTGTCTTGATGTGTTGCACTAGAATCTGCGTAAAAAAAAAAAAGAAGAAGTAGCATATATGAAGTTGCACTACAGGCTATTGTCACCTACTTTTTTTATAAAGTAACAATTTCGTTTACGGAAGGGCAAAGAAAACCGCCTGTATATAAGAAGAAGTATACTAAAAAGTAGCAAACCTACAAAATGTAATTCGATTTACTTTACAAGATTTTTGGTTCATAAGTAATACAGAGTCTTTAAACCAAAATAAATTTTATACGACTCGATCTAATTCTTGGTCAAATATGATTGAACAAAATGAGAAACGTAAACAAGAAAACTAAAATTTTGAATATACAATTATATCCCTTCATTTCAAATATAATGTAATTAAATTATGTTAAATTAGGTCTTAAGCCTAACTCACACCCCAAATGTTAGCTCAAGGAGAGGAGTGTTGCCCAAACCTTATAACGGGACGAGAGATCCAGCCCCGATTCAATGTGGGATTCTTTCCATCAATATATTAAGATAACTAGCAATTGTAACTTTCAATGTACAACAACATATCCAGTGAAATCCCACTAAGAGGTTGTAACTTTCAATGTGTTCTATGGAAAATAAAAATCAAAGCAGCTTTTATAACTTTCAATGAGTTCTATGAAAAACAAAAACCAAAGCAGCTTTTATAAGGGAGGGCATTTACCCTCCCATCAACAATACAAGTAAAGGAAACTATCAATGTGTTCTATGGAAAACAAAAATCAAAGCAGCTTTTATAACTTTCAATGTGTTCTATGAAAAACAAAAACCAAAGCAGCTTTTATAAGGGAGGGGCATTTACCCTCCCATCAACAATACAAGTAAAGGAAACTATTTTCATTACAAAAATTCACAAATTATCTATATCAATACAAAAGTAATTAAAAACTTAATTTTCTAACAAAAATAAATCTTAACAAAGTGTGAAAAATAGTTGATGAACTAGCACATGTCGGCTCCATTGTCTTTGTTCAAAAGATTAAGAAACAAAGAATGAATTCAATGGATAAAATGTACACGGGGGTAATAAGGAGGTAATACATTAAAATCACATTCAATTAAATATATAGAGATCTTGAAGAAAAAAAACAAAGAGATAATTTAGATAAATAAACTAACAAATGTGGATCCATTGGACAAATAGTTGAAATACAAAAAGAAAGAATATAAAGGAAATTAGGAATAGAAGAAAATTACAGGAAAAGCAAAAAGGGAAAGAGAAAATCGGATGAGTAGAGGCAATGATTGGTAAAATGGGGGAAAATATCCTAAGCAGATGTAACTACAGGGATTCAAACTTACTCCTAGTGCCTGGCACCCTGGCCATTGGCCAACGGACCAGAAATGATAATGTTACTATGGGAGCCAACATTTATATATATCATAACTCATTACAATTTTGATGTATATATCAGAATTTTACCCGAGCGTCCAAGTGTCGTGGCACCCTCACGCTCCCACGTAGATCCGCCCCTATGCACAACCCATATGGCATAAAAATATATTTAACCACAATCACCTCCCTCAAAAAAGAATATTCTTTGGTCACAAATCTCCATAACTATTTTCCTAACCTAAGATTTTGACTCCCAACCCTCCCCCAATACTTGGGACTTGTCATAAACTCCCAACTCACCAACTGAAACTTCCTTGCCCTGTCAATCGATTCCCATGAAATGTTTCTCTAAAGCCTTTTTTTTTCAATTTTCCTACGACACTTACAAGAACATGAAACAATGATATAAAATATGTGGGACTCAATAAAGTGCTCTTAATAAGTACTACTTTTTTACATTTAAAAATTACCTTCTCCATCACCCTTCAGGTCTCTACTCAATCCTTTGTATTACCGAATCCAAATCAACTTGAAGCACCTCGCGGCAACCCAAGATAGATAGTGGAATCCTGCAGGTCATAGCTTGAGCTAACATGTCAATGTCCACCTCTTAGCTCGACACCACCTAAAACCAAGTTAACAAATGATCTAGATGTTCCAATTGAGATCTATCAGCATCACAAAATACCGACGTGTCCTCTGCAATAAAAGATGTGAGACCTTCACAATACTACTTCCTCGAACTGCAGCAGTAAATCCCTCTAAATAATCACAATATCCATCATCTTGGTTGGCACATCCATAACCAAGATGAACATGGGAGATAGTAGATCCTCTTGTCTCAACCCTCTCAAATTGCCAAAGAAGCCACAATGGCTACCATTAATGAGGTCTGAATACCTAACATTAGAAATAGTGATTGATCCGTCTTCTCCATCAATCACCAAAACTTGTCTTCAACATAATTAAGTCCAGCAACTCCCCGTTAACATCAGCAAACGCTTTTTCAAGGTCCAACTTGCATAAGATGCAACACTCCCTACTTTCTTCAATAATCAACAACTTTATTGGCCAGCAAAGTTGCATAAATAATGTCTACCTTCCACATAAGCATGTTGCGAAATAGACAGATACTCGTCGAAAACCCTCTTAAGTCTAATGGAAAGCACATTAGAAATAATATTAGAGATGCTTCTTACTAGACTAATAGGTCTCTAGTCTTTGATGTTGGATGTTCTCACCCATTTAGAAATGATGATAGTGAAAGGTGCATTGAGATCTCTCAACAACCCCTCCTAAAACTCCTTAATGGTCTCCATCACCTTGCTTATGACAATATTCCAACATTATTGGAAAAAAGTCGAAGTGAATTCATATGTCCCCAAGCCTTATCCCTATGTTGCTCGGACTCTTCAAAAGTGTCAGCAGGTGCGTATCGGATTCTCCAAAAGTAGTGTATTTTTGGAGAATCCGACATGAGTGCAACATCAAAAGTGAAGAGTCCGTGCAACTTAGCTTATCCCCCGCATGACACTCTATTGCCTCTCAAACCTCCTCCCCAAAATCCCTCTCCAACCACTCTCTTCTTCGTATATATTAGTCAAAACCTTATCTCCACCACCACCACCTTGCCCCCCCCCCCCCCCCCAATTTTTGGCCTCCTCACCACTTTCTTTAAATGAACTCCCGTAAAAATCTGAGATAGCCCCTTCTAGTTTCAACAAGTTGAAAAGCAAACAACAAAGACAAGAAATTTGACTCGAGATTTGTTTTAGCAA
Source organism: Solanum dulcamara (assembly GCF_947179165.1). Taxonomy (NCBI): domain Eukaryota; kingdom Viridiplantae; phylum Streptophyta; class Magnoliopsida; order Solanales; family Solanaceae; genus Solanum; species Solanum dulcamara. Next base: position 47,976,498 of record NC_077245.1, on the reverse strand, counting down.
AAGGTGGGTGAGGATTTTGTAGAATTATTTTTGCTAGGAAAAACAATTGAATGAAAGAAATTGTATTCTTTAGAACAAACAAGGGTGGTGCAACCAAAGGTAGTAACAATACAACATAAGGAAAAATACAACTTTGGATAAGTCAAAAATCCATCTCAATAATCTAAAGCTCTCTTTTGCTCATATATAATTCAGGTATAAGAGGAAATACCATTGTGTATCAATTCGGCTTATGGGAGGCCTAATGCATACTATACATGCCACTTCTAAAGCTAGCACTATCTTGGCGTGGCATTATGAAAGATAATTAAAAGGGAAGCCCGGTGCACTTAAGCTCCCGCTATGCGCAGGATCCGGGAAAGAGCCCGACCACAAGGGTCTATTGTACGCAGATAATTGATTTATCAAAAAGAGGTCATTTATTTAACAGAATACTTAACCATCAGAATGAAGATAGTTTTTGACGAGTTAAAAATATTTTATTAATTAAGAGTATAAATACCGTATAAAAGAAGTATACCAAAAGGTAGGGCATCCTCACAAGAAGATATGATTCTTCACTAAAGATACCCATCTTCTATGCTTAAAGGAATCTCATGGGTGCACCAAAAACAATGAGAGAAAAAAGTTGTTTCTTAGATGTACTACAAAGTCTTCCCTTATTTCTTCAAAAACTCTCCTATTTCTCTCTCCAAATGGTCCACATAAGTGTTAGGGGAGCAACATCCCATGCCCTAAGAAGTCTCTTTCATTTTTTGAAAGCCCAACTAAACATAGCTTCTTTAATTGCGCCTGGCAACATCCACTGAAAGCCAAACCATCCTAGTACTTCCCATCACAAGCAAGAGGCAATTTGACAGTGTAATAGGAGGTGATCCACATCTTCTCCAGGTCTTTGGCACATGAAGCACCAACTACAACATGTAATTCTCATGTAAGCAGATGACTCAATAGTTCTTTGTGAAGTAGAGGAGATTCAAATCAGGTACCCAAGGGCAATTCTCACCATTTTTGAAGTCATTTCGGGATTACATGTGAATTGGAATAAGAGTTCCCTCTTTCCTGTCAAATAAGTTGACAAATATGCAATCCTTAGCTAAGACTCTCTTGGTTGCCAGGTAGCTTCCTTAGCTACAAAACATACCTTGGAATGCCATTGGGAGTTAAGAGCAAAGAGTTGGAAGTCTAGAATGAAGTGTTGGAAAGATGTGAAAAAAAACTTGCAAAATGGAAGAGTCAATATTTATTTCTTGGAGGTAGGTGGACGCTCATCAAATCTGTGTTGGACTGCCTTCCCACTTATTTGAAGAGTCTATTTCCAATACCTAAAAGCATTGAAAAGAGAATCAATCAACTGAGAAGATCTTTTATCTGGCAAGGTAACAAGGAGAAGAGAGGGTACAACCTAGGGAAGTGGGATGTCCTAACACTCAACACAAAAACAAGGGGGGCCTATAAAGAATCTCAGCAAACAGAATGCATGCCTACTGCTAGAATAGGAATAGGTATATACAATCATATTTAGAGTAGGAATATTAATAGAAATAGAAATAGTAAATAGTATCCCACTTGGGGCAACATTGGGGCAGCATGGACGAAATGTAAGCTTGCCTCTAGAGTACTGTGTGATAAGAAAGTACCCTTGAACTTAAAGGTAAGTTTTACAGAATGGTTGTTAGGCCGTCGTTGTTATATGGTGTGGAGTGCTAGCCAGTCAAGAACTCCCATGTTCAGAAGATGCATGTTGCGAAGATGAGGATGTTGAGATGAATGTGTGGACATACTAGGCGTGATAAGATTAAGAATGAGGCTATTCGAGATAAGGTGAGAGTGACCTTTGTGGAAGACAAGATGAGAGAAGCGAGACTGAGATGGTTTGAACATGTGCAGAGGAGGTGTGTCGACGCCCCAATTAGGAGGTGCGAAAGGTTGGATTTGGGGGCTACGCGGAGGGGTAGGGATAGACCGAAAAAGTTTGGGAAGAGGTGATTAGACAGGATATGGTGCAACTTCATATCACCGAGGACCTGACCTTAAATAGAAAGGAGTGGAGGTCGCGTATTAGGGTAGAAGGCAAGTAAGGGTAGTGTGGTATTGTTCGGTGACAGTCTTAGGCCTAGGCATGCAAGTTTAGTTGTGTTGTTACTGTCATCTGACTAACATTTCTTGTTATTAATATTGTTCTTGTGTTGTAGAATTTGTAGCGCTTCTTGTTTTAGCTGATATGGTATATATATATTATTGCTCTCTCTTTCTTGAAACATGTACTTTTAAGCCGAGGATCTTTCGAAAACAGCCTCTCTACCTCCATGAGGTAGTGGTGAGATCTGTGTACATTTTACCCTCCCAGACCCCACTTGTGGGATTCCACTGGATATGTTGTTGTTGTTGTTATCCTATTTAGTAAAGGATTATATTGTAGTGTCTATAAATAGGATTTCCGTAATAATATAAATACACAATTCAATAATAATTTTTCCCTATATTTCTCAATGGTATCAGAGCCTCAACGATCTTGATAAAGAATCAAAAAGCTTTTGCTACCGACAGGCGACTATTACCCATATATACTGCCCGTCTGGCCAATGATTATGTTAGCAAAAGTCGGGGTCACCATGTATCTTTTCGGTGACTATGTTCTCATATCTAATTTGCGTAGCACCATACCTTTTTCCAATGACTACTTCATATTTAATTTGCGTAGTACTAAGCATTTTCCCTGACTACTTTCTCATATCTGATTTGTGTAGCACCGTGCATCATTTCGGTGACTAATTTTTCATATCTTATTTGTGTAGCACCATGTCATCTTTTTGGTGACTACTTTCTTATTTGTGTAGGGTCGTGGCATCATTTCGACCTTACCCATATAATTTCTATTTTCCAATAGGGTTATACCATCATTCCGACCTTGCCCATATCACTCTTTCTCAGTACGTTCAAGCCATCAATCCAACCCTACCCATATAATTTTATTTCTCAGATCGTGACCACTTTCAACCATCAAATCTAATAATCCAGCATATGAGCATGTCCCGGCCAGTTTTACGGTGACTTTCTTGTTTAACATCTACTCATCTCTTGATTTCGAGACGTTCTATATATTTTATACCAAACTTCGAGCACTTTCACCATTGCATTGTTTCCGAGAGATCCGAGTTTTTCTGCAGTGTTTTCTTTCTGTTTTAGATTTACTTTTGCCAAAAAAAAGGAAGGTATACTCAGATATTTGGGTTGGATTACAGTGATATTTTCTCTCCCGTGGCTAAAATGGCATACATCCACCTTTTTCTATCTATAGTTGTCATTCTCCAATTGCCTTTTAATCAGTAGGACATTAAGAATAATTCTCCATGGTGATCTCAAGGAAGAAGTCTATATGGAGAAACCACCTAATTTTGTTGCTCAGAGGGAGTCTACTAGCCTTGTATGTTGATTGTGTAAATCACTCTATAGTCTGAAACAATCTTCTCAAACTTGGTTTGGGAAGTTCAGCATTGCAATTCAGGAATTTATCACTCTGTGTTTTATCAACATTATGCCCCAAATTCAGTATTTCATGAGAAGACCAAGCACATTGAGATTGACTGCATTATGCATCAAATACAGTATTCCATGAAAAGACTAAGCACATTGAGATTGACAATCAGTTTTATGAAGTCGAGTGATCAACTTACAAATATCTCACCAAGCCCCACATCGGTCTCGTATTAATTACATTTGTAATAAGCTAGGGACATATGACTGGTATGCACTAGTTTGAGAGGAAGTGTTATAATAGGAATAGGTCTATACAATCCTACTTAAAGTGGGAATAAAAATACGAATATTAATAGAAATAGAAATAATAAATGATATCCTACTTGGTAAAGGATTATATTATGGTGTCTATAAATAGGGTCTCTATATAATAATGTAGATATAAAGGGGCAGCCTGGTGCACTAAGCTCCCGCTATGCGTAGGGTCCGGGGAAAGACCCAACCACAAGGGTCTATTGTACGCAGTCTTATCTTGAATTGTAATAATGTATATATACAATTCAATAATATTTTCCCCTATATTTCTCACACCTACTATAAAAATGGTTACGGAGATTTTGCATTGAAGAAATGGCTCTATGGAGAAGGTTCATCACAGAAAAATATGGATTGCTCAACGAGTGGACAACTGAGGAAGCTTTGGGTACTTTTGGATGTAGTATATGGATAACCATCAGAAGATTGTGGACATAGTTCAACAACAGTAATTCATTCAGAGAGGGAGATGGAATGAAGATTGATTTCTGGAATGAGCTTTGGATAGGTGATGATACTTTAAGAAATACTTTCCCTCAACTATCCATCATTAGCCTTCAAAAAAAATGCCATTGTCTCTAAGGTTTGGAGCCAGCAAGGGTGGAACTTGATTTTTAGAAGAGCTTTGATTGACTAGATAATTGATAGAGTAGTAGGTCTAGTTCAGGGTTTAAACTCTTTTTCAAGTATCTTTGTGGGGCCAGACAAACCAGTTTGGAGTCCCCATATAGTAGAGGATTTTTTACAATAAAATCTTGCTAGTGGAAGATGAATAACAGGCAATCTTTGACAATTATATGGCCTTGGAAGTAATTTGGAAAGTCAAAAGCCCACTGAAAGTTTCTTGTTTTGCTTGGCTTGTTATCAAATGAGCCTGTCTAACTCATTAGGTGTTACAAAGAAGAGGTTTACAGATTTGCTCAAGGTTTTTTATGTGTGACCCGAAAAAAGAGGTAAATAGTCATTTGTTTTTACATTGCAAAACAACTGTAAATCTGTGTAACATGTTCTTATGTCTTCTGGGAGTAAGCTGGGTAATGCCTAAAACCACCCTAGAGCTACTCAAAAGTTGGAAAGGAACTGGAAGAAGAGGGCATAGCATAGATTGGTGGATGAGCATCCCCGTTTGTATCTGGTGAACTTTATGGTAGGAAAGAAATACCAGATGCTTTGAAGGTAAAAGCTGAAGATCAAAATGAAATGTGCCTTAGCCTTTTATTTTTTTGGTGTAAACAAAATATGGTGGTGTGGTGGTGGACTTTATGGAAGGAAAGAAATATCATATGCCTTGACAGCAAAAGTTGCAACCCACAGAAGATCAAAATGAAATGCCTTAGCCTTTTCTTCTTTTTTTGTGTAAACAGAATATGGCGGGGGAGGTGGTAACTCTGGTTCATTTCATAGGCAAAATGTAAAGCTTTTTAGCTTTTGTTAAGGATGCTTCCCATGCATTGTGGGTTGTAAGTGTCCCACCTCATCATCCTTTTGATGGTGATTTTTCGTGAATATAAAGTTACTTTCTCCAAAAAAGAATCATCCCCCTCACAACTACAAAGTAAAGAAACACATCTTTCTCAGTACCCTAGGAATCCATATCAAGAGATAAGGAAAGTCTTCCTCCGTTCTACTCAGTAGCTTCGCATAAGAAGAGCTAACAGGAAAAACATCATTATTACCCTCCGCCCACCTCCAATCAAAAAGGCTAAACTATGAAATATTTTGTTTATGGAGCAACTCCATCAAACTCTCCAATCTCCTAGTCTTGCAAGTATCACCTAAACCTCAGATCCCAATGAACTTTTCCAACTTTAAGCCTCTTGTATGCATTGGATTGACAGTTTCTTTAGACATGAAATTGTGTACAAGTTAGGAAAAGTAATATTAATGTTACTTTCACACTATTTAGGTCCCAAAAGCTTACCCTAACTCCATCACCCACCTCAAATGATACATTCCCATTAAACTCTTCCTACTCCTTTGAGACATTCCTTCATAACCCATACCTATAGGGAAGTGTAATATTTTTAGTGTTCTATCCCTCCCTCCCAAACACCAATATTTCTCTCCAATTACCTCTCCAAAAGGCATTCTCCTCAACTCCAAATCTCCATAAACCCTCTCTAAGTAGTGCCTTATTAAAGACCCTTTGGTCTCTAATTCCAAGCCCACTACTAGCTTGTTTGTCCAAGCTTCTAAAATCAACTTATTTTGAAAAGTGCTTTTAGAAGATATTATGAAAAAAGGAAAAGTGCTTTTAAAAGAAAAAAAAATGTTGAGAAGCAATTTGTGTTTGGTCAATAAATTTTAAAAAATTTTGAACAACATTTAGTGTTTGGCCAAACAATATAAAAGTGCTTTTAAGTGTATTGTTCTCATAAGTGTTGTTCAAAAAAGTGCTTTTAACTGTATTGTTCTCATAAGTGTTGTTCAAAAAAGTGCTTTTAGGCAAAAGCTACTTTTTTAGCTACAAAAAAACAACTTCTGTTACTCTCCACAAACACTTATTTTCACTCAAAAGCTTGGCCAAATTCTTCATTTTTTTAAAATAAGCACTTCCTAGTAAAAATAAACACTCGTGGGAAAAATAAGCTTGGCCAAATAGGCCATACAACTGTTTGGGGTCATGACAATATCTCAATTTACCAAATCGAACTTGCTTTTCAAGTTTATCATTACTCCCTCCATCTTAATTTATGTGCCACACTGAGGGGAAAGGGGTTCATAATTAATCTCTTTGAGTTATTATTTAGTAAAGGCGATTAGGTTAGGCTAATTGTTGTTGTTAGAAGTTATTTTTTAGATTTAGACTTATGTTGAAGTTACTGATTAATTCTTGAATTTCTTGATCCATTCTCGGGTTCAAGAAACTTTTTATTTTATTTTTTCTATCTATACATCTAGTGATTTTTAGTTTCTAGTCTTTTTTTCAGCTTCTACAATTTTCTTTAAGTTCTTGATTTTCTTTATTAAGTTATTGGGTTCCTACCACAATTCTTATCAACTAAACTTTTGTTTAGAGGTAAAAGAGGTGCTTTGTTGAATGTGGCTATCGATCAACACATATGAAAGAAGGCCACAAGCCCACAACTCAGGTTACTTACTAAAGGAACTTTTTTTATGAGCGCTACTTACCACAGATATTTTAGAGTGGTTCTCTCTCATGTCCTCCAGAACAGACACACCATTCCTATGCCCAAGAATTTTGTTTATATTGCTAAAATCACAGGAAAAGGGTTTCTCTAGTGCTTTTTAAGTTAAAGATGTTTCAAAACACAAGTTTCTGTTCAGTTCAAATGTCCAATTCCAATTTTAACAATGAAATGAAGCAGAAGATATGTTAATAGGAATAGGTAAATACAATCCTACTTAGACTAGGAATATGAATAGTAATAGGAATAGATATAGTAAATAGTATCCTACTTGGTAAAGGATTGTATTGTAGTGTCTATAAATAAAGTCTCTTTGTAATAATATAGATACACAATTCAATAATATTTTTCTTCAATATTTCGCACATGGTATCAAAGCTTCTACGATCTTGGTAGAGAATCAAAGAGTTTCCGCTGCCGGCGGGTGGCTACTATCCATATATGCCTCCCAGCTGGCCAATGATTATGTTAGCAAAAGTTAGGGTCACCGTGTATCTTTCCGGTGACTATTTCCTCATATCTAATTTGCGTAGTACAGTGCATCTTTCCGGTGACTACTTTTTCATATTTAATTTGCATAGTACCGTGCATTTTTTCTGGACTACTTTCTCATATGTGATTTATGTAGCACCGTGCATCATTCTGGTGACAACTTTTTCACATCTTATTTGTGTAGCACCGTGCTATCTTTTTGGTGACTACTTTCTCATATCGGATTTCTGTAGCACCGTGCCATCTTCCTGGGGACTATTTTTTCATATCCAATTTGCGTAGCATTGTGCCATCTTTCCAGTGACTACTTGCTTATTATTGTAGCGTCGTGCCATCATTCCGACCCTACCCATATAAATTTTATTTCTCAGATTGTGACTACTTTTAGCCATCAAATCTAATAATCAGGCATATGAGCATATTCTGGCCAGTTTTATGATTACTTTTGCCAAAAAAAGAAGAAGATATACTCAGATATTTGGGCTGGATTAGAGTGATGTTTTCTCTCCCGTGGCTAAACTAACATATGTTCCTTTGTCTATCTATGGTTGTTGTGATTGGCCTTTTAATCAGTTGAACATTAAGAATATTTTTCTGTATGATTATCTCGAGGAAAAAGTTTATATTGAGCAACCATCTAATTTTGTTGCTCAGGGAGAGTTTGGTAGTCTTGTATGTCAATTGTGTAAGTCACTCTATGGTCTGAAACAATCTTCTCAAGCTTGGTTTGGAAAGTTCAACACTGCAATTTAGGAATTTATTTCTCTATGTTTTATCAACATTATGCCCCAAATCCAGTATTGCATGAGAAGACCAATCATATTGAGATTGACTGGCATTATGCATCAAATACAATATTTCATGAGAAGACAAAGCAAATTGAGATTGACTATCAATTTTGTGAAGTCGAGTGATCAACTTGCAGATATCTCATCAAGCCCCTCATCGGTCCTCGTATTAACTACATTTGTAACAAGCTAGGGACATATGACTTGTATGCACTAGCTTGAAGGGGAGTGTTAGAATAGGAATATGTATATACAATCCTACTTAGAGTAGGAATAGAAATAGGAATATTGATAGGAATGGAAATAGCAAATAGTATCCTACTTGGTAAAGAATTGTATTGTAGTGTCTATAAATAAGGTCTCTGTGTAATAATATAGATACACAATTCAATAATATTTTTCTCCAATATTTCTCACAAAAATCTATAAGCTTTTTAATTTTAAGTCATATAGGACAAACTTGCTTTCAATTCCGACATTTCAAAGAATTTAAATGCCATAAAGGACTTTTTGCATATATGAAAAATCGATAATCAATTATTGCATATAGAAACTACTCTGATTCTTGGACTAATCACTAATTACCTGGTTCAACTTTTTTGCCAATTGAGGAACACCACAACGATCAGCAAGTTCACTATATACCTACACCAGAGAACAGATCAAACATGAGGATACTTAAATCATGGAGACTGAAATTAACTAATGACAAAAGATGGTACCAACATACAGGACGACTTCGAAAGAACTTTTCCTCAGCTATAAGTGCATCCTTAATACTCTGGTTCATCCTAATATCCTGTATAAATGATTCAGTCAAACAATTTAGACGATTATAGGCCTAGAAAACACTAATGTGTGTGTATTTGATGTATGTGCTTATGTCATGTACCCACCCCACTCAAGTACATATATAGACACTAGTATCTAATAGCATGTATTCCATGTCAATCAGTATAGACATTTTAAAATGATATAAAGAATATTAAAATATGTGTGATGAGTTCCACGAAATTTGAAAGTAAAAATGCAAGCACAAATTGATGAATAGTAAGAATATAACCAAGTACCTATTGCAATTACCCCTAGGCATATACTTTTAATATTTAAACACGCCCTGCGTATATGAGAAAAGTAATTTATCAATCTTCAATTCCACTACGGCACTGTCGGCTGCCTCCATTAAATAGCATTCTTCACATGTATTTCTCCCTATAATCACCGTACAATCGATATCACGTGCATTTGTCCTATTCATAGAAGGCTTACATATCAAAGGATAGCCAATTACATCAAGGGATGCAAGTAAAAGAGCCAAGGATTTAAGTTTTTTTTAGCTAATTACGTCTTGGTCTACCATGAGCGTCTAGAGACTTGAGAGTCTGCACGCATTTGATTCTTAAACCATCAGTTTATTCGTAGAGTCCATCATAATTAAACTAAATTAATTATCAAAGACGAACTGGACAAAGAAAATCAAAGACAAAGTACTTCAAGAAAATTACATTTTTGGATTCAAAACGTTGGTCAAAATGTTACGATTTACCCTTTCTAAAATCTAGAGGAGGAAAAGAAAAGGCAAATTAGCTCAAAAGCACAGTTCAAGAATCGAGACAATCTGTACTTTATTATGCCACAAGACACAAGTCTTCAAGTAGGTTATATAATCTGATTGCACTACATATTTTTGGTTGTGTTCCCATAAGCGAAGATATATGTTACGGTCTCTTTAATCAATCGGTCACAAATCTCACACCCCAATATGGCGTTAGCAAGTAGAGTTTTTGGTGATAAATCTATATATCACTTCCACTTTTGGATCTTCATTGTTAAATAATAATTAACATATTGACGTTGGACGATTCCAAAAGTCACCAAATTGAGTAGCTGCCAATTCATTGTTTCTTATCTCGTGTTCAAAGGGATAGATAAATAGTTTTACCTTTTCATATTCTTCATATTAATTAGAATAATAACTAAGATTTGTTAATTTATTCTAATTTTTTGAGTAAAATAAAAATTGTTAATTAGTATGTGAATTCTTGTATAAGTAACATAAATTCAAAGGATAAATAGGACATTCAACTTTATATAGACATTTTGGTTAATCAACTTTTCAATTTAATCTTCCCACTTTTAGAATAGTACAATAAGATATAGATACAAACATGCATGTACATGACGGGCTGTGAATACACATACATTTATAGTAGTTTCTCGAAACGTGCGTTGCACGTGTATTCCCAATCAATTTATACAAATGTTAAAATCACATAAACTTTTATAGGTGTGAGTTAAAATTCAAGAATTTGAACAAAAATTCTTAGACGTGATATGAACCTGTGAAGAAAAACCACCATGCATAGACCCACAACCCACCCCCACCCCACATAGCCTTGAACCCACATCCACCCCGCATAGCCTAAAAACCGCCACGCACTGTTGCCATCCTTACCTGAACAGATGATCATAGAGGAAACAAATGGCAAGAGTAGAATCAAACAGCTAGACTATGATTGGTAGCCTGAGTATTGTCAAGACTGCATGTGCCTTGGTCATGTTACTACTAAATATCCACCGAAAAAGGCAGCAGCTGATAAGAACACTACCCCACGAAACGGCTCAGCCTACAGAAGTTGTTGATGACCTTCAAGGAAAGAAGAAAAAGCACCTCGGCCCCAATACCAGCCTAAATCAGTCCCTAATGATACAGTTGGCCCCTCTAACACAGTTGGTACACAACAGAAGGATACCATGCCTCCTGATGAGGGAAAGAGTAGCTCACTGGTGCCAGACCTGAGGGACTCCATGCCTACACAACATCAATTGAGTGATCAGGAATTGTTGAACCTAGAATTGATACTCAAGGACCTGTGCAGCCCTTACCAAACCCACCATGATCTTGTGCTCTTGGAACATTAGAGGGATGAATCAATCATATAATAAGCAAAAAAGAACTGAGATCCCTTTTGCTTAAGAATAGAATAGACCCTTCAGGTGACTGTTATATTGGCTAGACCCCGGCTGGTTCGCTGCTATGGGGAGAGCAGAGGGTCCCCTTTTGCTGCTTACTTCACTTTTGTCTATGGACTCAACACTAACACGGGAAGGATAAGGAAGGACATCTGGGATAACTTGAGGCTGGTCCATTCTACTATTGTGGATCCTTGGCTCATCCTAGGTGACTTTGCACTAGAATATCAATAACTGATAGAATCAAGGATGCACCAATCCAACAGTATGAGATTCAAGATTTTGTAGTGCGTATTGAACATTTAGGACTTGGGCACTTGACTAAAAGGGGATGTGACTACTCATGGTGCAACAAGAGGAATGCCCGGGTTAGAATACAGTAGGATAGATTGGGTGCTAGGGAATCATCAGTGGTTCATGCAATATCATACCTTTGAGGCTCTCTTTGGTAACCTAGAATGCTCAGATCACTCTCATATCTCTATTAATACTGTTGTCTCATTCCAGCATGGCTTCAAACCCTTTAGACTACTTTCAGTGTTGTTGCATCAACCCAATTTTAAAGAATTAGTTGACCAAGTCTGGGCACAACAGATATAAGGATACTCTTATGTTTAGAGGGTGGAAGAAGCTTCAAGAACTTGGTGCAAAAGCTAAATAACTAAATAGGGATATGTCCGCTCTTGAGTCTTGACTCTAAACTGGCTACTCTAAGGGGAATTAGAGGCAGTACAAGATGACTTCCAGTAAAACTTATTTGATGACTCTATTATCACCACTGAAAGGGAGCTCGTCACACAGATTCATAAGTGGGATGCAATCCATGAACAGGTTCCAAGGCAGAAGTCCAGGGCAACAGGTAATAGCATATGGAGATTCCAACTCCAAGTTTTCCCATGCTCATTAAAGGCCAGACAGGCAAGGAATAGAGTTGCCTCAATTTGTAAGAGCAAGGGGACAGATTTATTGATCCAAAATGTTAGTCCAGCAGGAGTTTCTCTCCTTCTTCAAGCAATTACCGTGTACATCAGCTGCAGAATTACCTTGCCTTGATCACAATATTGCTAGAGATGGCCCATGCTTATCTCCTGATCAACAGAGGCAAATGTTACAACCTATTGCGCCAAAGATGAAGTCCACAGTACTATGTTGAGCCTCCCATGTGACAAAGCCCCCATTATAGATGGGTTCCAAAAAGAATTTTTCAAAAAGAGAACTGGCATGTGGTTGGAGAGGAGGCAACTGATGCTATCTTTGATTTTTTTGATAATGGGAAGTTGTTGAAGAGTGTGAATTGTACTACTGTTACTTTGGTTCCCAAGGTAAAAATCCAAACAATGTCATAAAGTTTAGGCCTATTGCTTGTTGCACCATTGTTTATAAATACTTTGCTAAAATCTTAACTGGTAAGTTGAAAGAAGTGGACTACTTAAGTAAGGCCTTCCCAATCTGCATTTATAGAAAGTAGAAGCATTCTTGATAATGCTATTTTGGCCCATGAACTTGTTAAAGGTTATGGAAAAAAACGTGTATCCTCAAGATGCTTCATGAAAATTGACATTAGGAAGGCCTAACACCTATGATTCTGTAGAATGGAGGTTCCTTAGGATGGTGCTACTAGAGTTTGGACTTCCCTCAAGAATGGTAGATTGGATCATGATTTGTTTGTCCACTGTGAGCTATTCAATCTTGATCAATGGGGCACTGACATATAAGTTTCCACGCAAAAAAGGGACTTAGGCAGGGAGACCCATGTCACCCTACCGGTTTGTTTTGGTAATGGAATATCTAAATAGATCCCTTAAGCAGTTGAGACATGTTCCACACTTTAACCATCACCCCAAGTACGATAGATTAAAGTTAGTGCACGTGTGTTTTGTTGATGACCTGATCATGTGTTGTAGAGCAGACAAGATTTCTATTCAACTAACGATGCATGCTTTGAGTGCTACTGCACTGTATCAGGATTGCAAGCTAACCTTGATAAGAGTTCTTTCTATGTTGATGGAACAAGCTCTTTCAAGGAGCAGATACTACATGATATGAAGTTCACCTTGGGAGAGATACCTTTCAAGTAATTAGGTGTCTCTCTATCTTCTAGGAAGCTGATCATCCAGCAATGTCTACCACAAGTAGAAAAGATCATTGCCAGAATTAGATTTTGGACCTCAAAGCTACTATCTTACAATGGAAGACCACAACTAATCAAGAGTATTTTGTTTGAAATGCAAACTTTGCAGGCTCAAGTTCTCCTCCTGCCAAAGAAAGTCATCAAAATGGTTACCAATGTTTGCAGGGTCTTTCTCTGAACAGGAAGCCATCAGAGCTCAAAGAACGCCTTAGTTGCCTGGGACGCTATGTAGGAGTTTGGCCATGTTTCATTGTGAAATTTGAAAAAAGTAGTTTTTATTTTCAAAGTGAAATGATATTTGAAAACCGGAGTTATGTTTGGCCATGAATGCAAATTGAAATTGTTTTTGACTTTTTGTGAGTAATTTGGAGTGAAAACACCTTTTTGTTGTTTTTTTCAAATTTCTGAATATTCTGGAATTCAACTTCAAGTTGAATTTCAAAATTCTATAGCCAAACGTGTTCTCTGGAGTTCAACTCCGGAAAAAAGTGGGGGGGGAAATGGCCAAACGCCTCCTGTGTCTTCAAAAGTCGGTTGTTGGACTCAACATAATTGATTTTGAAAGATGGAACAGAGTTACACAGTGTAAGCTATTATGGGCACTCTCTCACAAAAAGGATACTCTCTTGGTGCAGTGGATACACAGCTTCTATATCAAGTCCAGGGACTTGTGCAAACTTGCCACTCTTAAACAAGCACATTGGCTTGTGAGGAAAATATTTGATGCCAGAACTTGGTTCCCCAATATGAATCCTATCCAGCACTTAAACCAATTCTCAGTGGGAGGGACCTATAGCATCAAGATAACTTACATATCCTTCATACCTCAACTTCTCAAGGTTACATGGAGGAATTTAGTAATGTCATCAGGGGACACCCTAAGACACTAGTTCATAATGTGGCTAGGAGTGAAAAATAGACTAGCAAGTGTGGATAGGCTTGCCAAATGGAATGTCCAATTTTCTCAAGATTGTGTACTGTGCAATTCAAGTGCTGAGGAAACTATGTGCCATCTGTTTTCTGAATGCAAATACTACACATATATATATGGTCATCCCTTCTCTCTTGGATGAGCATACACAAACAGATTAGGCCTTGGCCTGATGAGGTAGAGTGGTTGGCCAAACATGTGCACAACAATCGACCAAGAGCAAGCATGTTGGGGTTTCTGCTAGCTTCACCGATCTACCACATTTGGGAAGAAAGCAATGCAAGAAGATTCCAGTTAAGAGGCAGAACTAACGTTCAGTTGATCAGGGAGATAGTCTTGCCAATGCATATCAGAGGATAAAAAATTGTGTAATTGGAGCAGGTTGTTAGACAGTTTACAAAGATATACAGTATGAGCTATCAAATTGTAATAGCCTAGGTAGCTACTATAGGGAATTTAGGGACTGGCTCTGCAGTCCAACGATGTTGGTTAAACAAAATCTTTTGTTTGACCCAAAAAAACAATACCTGGAATTATTTTATTCTAATTGATAAAACAACATTATGAATTACTAGTCTAGCTAGCTACTACAGGGAATTTAGGGACTGGCTCTTTAGTCCAACTTGGTTGGCTGTATATTAATGGTGTAGTTTGTTTGACCCAAAAAAATGCATGAAATTATTTTATTTTATTCGATAAAACGACATTAAGAAGTAAAAAATTACTTTTCACTTTTTATTAATTAAAGGAATTTTAAAAGAAATAGAAAAAATTCTTTGAAAAACAATAATTTTATTAAGAAAAGAATGTGTTTAAGAAGAAATTAAACAATATGTTTATTAGGAAAAGGGCATTTTTGAGCCAAACTACTAATGGAGGGCATTTTTGTTCAATATTGCATAGTTTAAGGGCATTTTTGACCCATTCCCAAAAATTTAATTGGTTGGATGCAAGCATAGCCAATGAATAAACATAAATTCTACCTTTCCAATAATTAATGAATCAGTAATTCTAAGAAAGTTAATAGATCACATTAAATGTGTGAATTGGCAGATACATGAACTTCATGCCAATCTTCCCATTTAATTGACTAATTTATTATTTATTGGAAGGTAAATTTACTATTTGGTACAAAAATGAGATGGAAGTAATATTTAGATGAAGGGTAAGAATGTTGTTCTAATTTTTATGAACATTTTGGTAATTCAACTTTACTCTTAAAACCTTCACTTTTAGTATGATATGAGATATATGAACATCTACCATAAAGCCTATCAAGTTGAGCTGCTCGTATTTGACACGTTGGTACCTCATCTACCCAAGAGCCATAGGGCATAGACGGGTTTTATAGACAATTTTTAGAAACTCTTCCACATCAAGTTTTTCATGATTGTAAAGCCTCATTTAGAGCTTCTGCTCTATCTTTGATGTTCTCTTAGCTGTAGACATATAAAGATGCATATACATGACGAACCATGAAAATGTACTCATATATGAACATCTACTGTAGAGCTTATCAAGTAGTATAGCCCATATTTGATATATTGTTTCCTTGACATTCTTATTCTTCTTAATCTAGGCTAGAGCCGAACTATTTTTATAAACAATCTTCCACATCAGGTATTTCATAACTGTGAAGCCTCATTTAGAACTACTTCTAATCTAACTTTGAGATTATGATAGCTTCACCTTTCCTGTCCAATCTTTATTGTTACTTGGTTTGGCATAACAATGGGGAAAAAAGAGGTTCATCACTATCTTTAGCACCTGGATTGCCTCATATGGAAGGAGACACGGAAATTCTTCGGAGACATTTTTTTCGAATAACTTGTCGGAGCCACTTTGTGCGCATATCAACTAATTCCACAGGTACTTACTACCTCTCACGGGCAAGATAATAGGTAACTCTGCCCACCAAGGCTTCGGTGACCTTACTATGCCTACACATAAGTTGAAATTGAAATGCCTTATATTTCTTCCCTTTAGGTACAATGAAGGGCGTGCAGAAGTGGGATCAACGTGTTGGCATGGTTATTACTTATTATTACCTCCAAGAGGTATGGCCTAGCAGTAGATGAATTTGGTGAAAAACCCAGCCAAGGTTCAACTTCTGGTGGGAAATAGCAAGTACTATTATCGAGGTGTGCCCAAGCTGGCTCAGACACCAAAGTCAGCCAAACGAAAAGGTCTACCATTTTTACCCCAACAAAAGAGCCTTATTGTTAGGCATATTGTACATCCTTCTAAACTTCATTATCGTTTATTTCATTTGTTGCTTTGTTCTAGCACTCAGTGTGTTTAAGCATATTACCCCCACCCCCCCAAAAAAAGTGTGATCAATATAATAAAGAAAAAGCAAATTTAATGCTAGAAGCCAAACACCAGATTACTACTACATGAGAATACGACCTTAATTGTGACGAATCTTCAGACGGAAAGTAAGTATGCAATTAAAAGTATTTGACACATAATTATACTGCCAACATTACAGATTATTGTCAATCAAGACAAAGAATTATCCTAGGATTTTTTTAGTGGATAGCTGCATAGGTTTTATAATCATATCAAAAAGATTCAGTTTCAAAGAAAAAATTATAGTAGTATCATGCTGAAGAGACTACTAGGATGAAAGTTTTGAACCACGTGTGAAGCACCAGACTTTTAAAGCTAGCATCTCTTCGCCTAAAGTTTAAACTACTGTAACGCTGAGGAGACCTAGAAAACAGGTCAAGGCACCAAGTAGCCCAAAATATATCAGTTAAAATATAACAAGAATGAAGACATGTGCTATCAAGGAAGAAATCACAGCTTAAAGAAAAATTGATAATGAACGAGGAACAAATGTGCTAGTTAGAGGGATCGGAAATGCCACCACAAAGACGAAATAGAAACATGTCAAATGCCTGCAAAATAGAAGTTGTGAAAATAAAAGGTACAAAAAAAAGTGAAACTCCAAAACGTAAACATGAAATCTCCAAGGGAGCTCAAATCAAGAAACTCTTCTGAATGGAAATGATATTATAGCTTAGGGAGAGAGTTAAATGGCCCATCTGCAAATAAAATCACGTTAACAAGTTTAACTATTTTTCCATCATGTCAAGTTGAAATATTACCTCCTGACTACGATTCACAACGCCAACATAACCAAGGCGGAGGGGAATCACTTTTCCAAGTAAAAAGTTACGAGCATCAGTGCCCCTATCCATGATGTCCAACTAAGGAAAGAAAGAAAATTCAATCAACAAAAACCAACTATGAATACAAAAACATAATACACAAAAGGAAAGAAAATCATTTTCAATCAATCTGACCTTTGTGATTACTCCAATGGTCCGATAACCTGCAAGAAGATACCTTTGAATAAGAGAGCCTCAGAGGCAACTAAAATCACCTAGAGAAATCATATAGTTGGGACATACCATCCGGGTCAGCATTTCCAGCAATCTGAAGCGCATCTGAGTTGGCTAAGTCCGCATTAGCAGGTGTTACAGCCAGTATTAAGCAGCTTGGAAGTTTAATATAAGACATTATCATAGTTCTGATCCGGGCTTCAATATCAGAAGGCTGATCGCCAACAGGGACCTTTGTTATGCCCGGCAAATCCACAAGAGTAATATCAAGAACATTCGGTGAGAAAATCTTCAAACGTATCTGCTTATCCGAAACACCTTTATTCACTCCTGCTTCTCGCTCTGTCTCCGCCTAAAGCCAATCATATAGTAGTAGTTGGGAAAGTAAAGAAATTACTTAACTGTTACCAGTCTCAAAAAAATGAAGAAATTACTTAAGTGCATGAGAAAACAAAAACATTACATACAACAAATTGAGATGTCTCCTCTTGAGTGTCCCACTTATGCAATACTTGCTACTGGATGTTAGTGTTACCAAAACCTACTATGCAAACAGAGAATCCTAAAATGCAGATATTTCCAAGCAAACTCACACACAATCCTTCAAAACTGATTATGTAACTTTATCGCGTTCAACTCAATGGTGTCAGTTATAGTGATCTTAGTATATGCGAAACATGGTCAATTGAGTGAAATTTCTGAATTAAATTGTTTTACTTGAGCAGATAAAATATCCTCTTTATTCTCTATTTCACGGAGGTGTAGTACCTCCACTCTACAATTAAACACATTGACCTACTGACTTTTGTAATTGGAGTATATCATTGTCCCCCTCAAGGTAATCTCCACTTTTCTTACTTTTTAACTTCATTATCTGATGACTGAAATGAACACCATTCAAAAGTAAAGTTATACAGTAAGCAAAATAAAGAGAATAGTACATAAAGAACAACAGACACACAACAGTGTATTTTAATAAATGTGTCACCTTAGAAGAGATCACAAAATAGAACTTCCAATCATGATACTGTGTGTGCATTGCGCACTCCTAAAAAAAGTGTCAAGTGACACGACATGTGTCATTTAAACTGAAGAGTACAATAAAAAACATACTATCACTATTTTTTGAGTTCCACCTTTAAACTATCAGGAGATTCTGGGTTCTAGGGGGATGTAGTTCATCTACATCTGAACTATGATTTTTTAAGGTTAAAAACCCCGGAAGAACATTTTTAATACGGGACAACTTAGGATGTTCATATATATCTATTATGCGCATGTGCATCTAGCATTAGGTTGACCTCGTATAATAACTGTCCTAGCTCTACCATATCTTTTGTTTCATTTCTTCTGGAACAATCAACAGCATTATTCTTTCTGCACTATTACGGATATGAAAATAATGGTCAAAAACTCAAAATCAGATTCAATTTCAATTGCCCCTATCAGAAATAGGACTACTTATTCTGAAAGAACTCTTAGCTATTGGGAGAACCCAAGTAAACTTTCTAGATTCAGGAAACAACTCTATATTTTTTTAAGGTTAAAACACCCCTGAAGAATATTGCTCAATGTGCCTAGTGGCCCTACATTTGACATTATATTTTAAGCCCAAATTTATATTCTATCAAAGTTAATACAAAAATAAATGAGCTAGTTAAAAGTAAAAAAAAACAAATAAAAGAACCAAAAATGAAAAACAGAAAGGGATCAATTGTTGGTTTTGCCGTAAAGGTTAAAGAACACCAGTTCTTTTATTTACTTATTTTATAATTGTGGTGTCCGAGACAGCTTACGCACCTCGACTAATTAAACGGGGTTCTTTTGTTATGCTGTCTCTTTTTCTATTGAAATTAAGGGTAGTCAAAAACTTAGGACTTTTACGTGTTCGGGTTTTTTCTTTCAAAATTAGTGTTCACCCGTATTTGATGACGTATGCCCACAACTACACAAATATTCATTTTCATCCTTAAGAAAGTGTTCAATTTTAAAAGAATATCAAATGAAATCAAGGAAAGGGCGTTGAGGAAGGTGTTCTTTCAATAATATCGAGAAAAAATGAAAGAATAAATAATTTCAAACTAAGACGATTACAGAAGCTAAGTTGGCGGTTACAATGGCTAAGACGGCAGCATTCAAATGCTTGTATGTCAAGCTAGGGGGCAAAGGTGGGGATAAGAAATTGTATATGCTCACAAAAGCAAGAAATAGAAAGGCTCGTACTTGGATCAAGTGAAGTGCATCAAGAACGATAAAGGCAAGGTGTTGGTGGAAGAGACCTCCATTAAGCAAATATGGCAAGCATACTTTCACAAACTCTTAAACAATGAAAGGGACAGGATCATCGTGTTCGGTGATTTGGCAAGCTCAGAAAGACATCGGGACTTTGGGTACGGTAAGTGTTTTAGGGTTGAGGAGTTTAAACGTGCTATTAGTAGGATGAGCAGGGGAAGAGCGACCAATCCTAATGAGATTCCAATGGAATTTTGAAAAAGCACAGACAAGGCAAGTATGGAGTGGTTAATTGGATTGTTTAATCTTATTTTTAAGACGGCAAAAAAGGCCCGACAAATAGAGGAGTACAATGGTTCCATTGTACAAACACAAGGGTAATATCCAAAACTGTAACAATTACAAGGGTATCGAATTGCTAAGCCACACTATTAAGGTCTGGGAAAGAGTGGTGAAGATGAGGGTGAGGAGAGGGGTGTCAATTTTTTAGAATCAATTTGGATTCATGCCAGGACAATTAACTACTGAAGTCATTCATCTTGTGGGGAGATTGGTGGAGAAATATAGGAAAAGGAAGAGAGACCTACATATGGTCTTCTTTGACCTAGAAAAGGCCTATGACAAAGTCCCGAGGGATGTCCTCTAGAGGTGCTTAGAGGCTAATGGTGTCTTGATGGCTTATATTAAGGCGATAAAGGACATGTGTGATGGAGCCAAAACTCGAATTAGAACGGTGGGAGGAGACTCGAAGCACTTCCAAGTTGAGATGTGGCTGCACAAAGATCAGTTCATAGCCCTTTTCTATTTGTCTTGGTGATGGATGAGTTGATGCGGTTTATTCAAGAGGAGGTTTGATGGTGTATGTTATTTGTGGATTTGATCGATGAGACACAAGACAGTGTTAATGTTAGGTTGGAGGTTTAGAGACAAACTCTGAAATCAAAAGGGTTCAGGTTGAGCGAGACCAAAACGAAATATTTAGAGTGCAAATTCAGTGTTGTGTTGGATGAAGCAAATGTGGAAGTAAGGCTTGCCACAGACTATTCCCAGGTGAGAAAGTTTTAATTATCTTGGGTCCGTATTCAAGGAAAGTGGGGACATCGATGATGATGTCACACACGCATTGGGGCGGCTTGAATGAAATGGAGGCTTGCTTCTGGAGTCTTGTGTGATAATAAGATACCTTTTAAACTTAAACGTAAGTTCTACAGACTGGTGGTTAGACCGTCCTTATTGTATGGGGTGGAGTGATGGTCTATCAAGCACTCATATATTTAAAAGATACATGTTGCAAAGATGAGGATGTTGAGATGAATGTGTAGGCACACTAGGAGCGACAAGATGAGGAATGAGGTTATCAGAATGTGACGAACAAGATGAGGCAAGCGAGACTGAGATGGTTTGAGCATGTGAAAGGAAGGTGCGCAGATGCCCTAGTGAGGAGGTACTAGAGACTGGTTGTAGGGAGAATGTGAAGGGGTATAGATAGGTAGAAAAAGTACTGGGGCAAGGTGATTAGACAGAACATGGTGCAGCTTCATATTATCGAGGACGTGACCTTAGATAGGAAAAAGTGGAGGTCGCATATTAGGGTAGACGGTTAGTAAGGATAGAGTGTTGTCTTGCCTTGCTTATTATTTATCTGCATACGTTGTGTATTGTGTTTCGATTATTACGCTATTGTTTGTCTTTTTGTATATTTTGTTGTTGGTATTGTTTCTATCTTGTAGGCTTTACACTGCTTTTAGTATTAATTATTATGCTTTCTTCATGTCCTCTTCTTCTTTTAATAGAGTTTGATGCACTTGAGCAAAGGGTCTTTTGGAAACAACTTCTCTACCTCCACGAGGTAGCGGTAAGATTTGCGTACACTCTACCCTCTCCAGACCCCACTTAGTGGGATTTCACTAGATATGTTGTTGTTGTTGAAACCTAAATACACAAACCTAGATCAATTTAGTCTAAGAAGGAAATGAAGAAGACAGAAGAAAAAACTAAAGAATATAAAGGAAATAAGGAAGAGAAAAAAAATTGAAAAAAATATTTATTTGAGGCCTAATTAACCATAAATAAATGTGACATGGCATCATTTTTCACCTCCCTCGAACCATTCAATCTTCAAAAATCATATTTCTGGATAACAAAAAAATATGATAGTTTAAGTATGAAACTTGCAAAACAATGGTAATTTAAGAGGTTTTCAACCATTATAAAAACCACCCCACATGGATGACTTATTTTACCCCACACTCTTAAGTGAGTGTTAACAAACACTTTGAGCATTTGTCAAGCCATGGGGTTTTAACCCTTGAAAGTTATAGTCCAAGGAGGTAACAGAAATAAGGCATAGCTTAGGTATGAAACTATCAAAAACTTGATAATTTCGAGCAATTTGAACCCACTCTCTATTTTACTCTCCAAATATAGACAATAGGGAGTATTTGGAGACAACCAACTCCAACCCAATTCTCTATTTTACTCTCTAAAAAGAAATCTTTTCCTCTCTCCTCAATATTATATTATTATTTCTATTTCATTTTTATTTTCTTATTTCATAATATAAATCCTTTCTTTCTTTTTTCTAAATAATCACTATATTTAATTTTCATGTTATATTAAATTTATTTATTTCAAATTCTTAATATTTAATATAAAATTAATTTTTTATTTTAAATTTCTAAATAACATAAATTGCAAGCAAATATTAAATAATATACATATTAATGGACAATTCGAATAAAAGGGATATTATTAATGAAATATAATTACGTAAATATTACATAAATACTCAACTTTCAATTTTGAAAACATCAAGTTAGTAATTTAATTTTTAATTTTTCACAATGTTATATCATGTTCAACATAATCCAATCATATCTAATAATACATTTGAAATATTTGACGAAAATTAAAAATAATATAGTTGAAATATTTGACAAAAATTAAAGAGAAGAAAAATTTTAAAAAATAAAAATATTATTAATCTGGAATGATAGTAGTATATATTAAATAATATATTTATTAAAATGTTGTATTACATTAAAAAAGAATTATGAATATTATAGATTTAATTAATGGCACTATATAATTTATTATATGTTAATTACAAATATTGTATAATAGAAAGTAGAAATGTAATATAATAATGAAAAGTATTCAAAAAATGAAATAGAGAGTGTGAATAGTAGTTCTTCTTCAACTCTCTATATTTGGAGTGTAAAGAGTAAAATAGAGGGTGGTTGGAGTGCCCATGCTCTATTTTACTCTCCAAATATAGAGAATAGAGAGTAAAATAAAGGTGGGTTGGAGATGGTCTTAAGGGGGGTTAGTCATTAACTCTAATATATATGAATTAGCATAGCAGTTAAAGTATAAAGCTTTCAAACACAATATTTTAAACATTTAGCGTTATGGCCTACATTTGAACATTCAATATAGACTTATTGGGAGTTTGTAGAAGGTGCAGATTACAGTTCATCAATATTCCTGAATCTGCCTACAAATTTCATTAAAAGAAGCTCAATTTATGAACACTCAACATATCCTCATTGGAAGTTTCTAAAAGTAGATTACAAATCCAAATAGTGGATAAGTGCAATTTACCTGAATCTCCCTACGAATTTCATTGAAATCAAACAATCGCTTCCCCGGAAGGTGCAAAAACTCTCCCCATTCGTCTTCAGTACCATCTGGCTTACGCTTGGTCTGTATAAGCTGTAGAACAAGCGGGCGCCGAGTACAGATATCAGAACCCCTAGGCAAGAAATCACGACCGACAAGGGCTTCCAGAACGCTGGATTTTCCACTACTCTGACTACCGACGACAGCTACCTGAGGCAGCTCAATCGTGGACTGACTTCCGAGCTGTGCGAAGATGTCTTGGAGCTTGTTTACTATAGGAATCACTGAGTGACCCAACGGCGCCGTATTGGTGGATGATGGAACTGGAACTGAATCTTCCGCCATGAAAGTGAGTCAACCCGGATCGAAGTGAGTAAGATTGTGATGTTACTTGGCACTCCGGGAAGTGGAGCTGTAGTGAGATCGGTAAAAAGGAAACCCTAGAGAGTGGTTTTTAGGGGTTTGAGAACTTTGTGGAGAGAAACGAATTTGAAAATCTTAGGGACAGAGAAGCGGGGGTTAGTCGAGAAAATTGAATTACATGCGAAAAATCTCTAATTAAAAAAAAAGTGACGTTATTAAAGTACTGTCAAATTATTTATTAATTAAGAAATTAAGTTAAATAGGGAAGAAGTGTAATTTTAAAATTTGTTAAATTTTTATACTTTTCTAATAGGACCCTCAAGTGACATCATTTCAAATCAGTCATTCTTCCTTCTTCGTTTTCTTCTTCTCTCGTCTTCAACATTGTCATCGTGATTGAGGTAAAAAAAAATCAAATAGTTAGAATTTTGAGTTTGAGTTTACATAGTTTTAAAATATATATATATGCATCTTGTGTATTGTTTATTGTTTCTCCAAATATTTCATAGTTTATTGTTGTGTCTTTTTTCCCTATACATTGTATTCATTATTGTGATGGCGTGACATTGATAAAAATCTGAAGAAATAAATTATGTATAAATGACATAGTAGGAAAAATAAGAGTAAAAACATGTATAGTTGTTGTAGCAATTTTAAAAATTGTTTGATTTTTTTCAATAGACGAGGTACTTGTTGTAACCGCTCTCTTAGTTGTTGAAGAAAAATCATTAGTTGCTTAATAAGTCGCAATAATTTAAGTAGTTGATGAACCAACCGCTTAAATTGCTGCAACAAATTTCTTAACTTGCAACCTTAAGTTGTCTCAACAACTTAAGTAATTGATGAAGCAACTGTTTAAATTGCTTCACTAAATACCTTAAGTTGATGCACCAACTTAAGTTATTGATGAAGCAACTGCTTAAGTTGATGTAGTAAAAATCTTGAGTTGCAACCTTAAGGTGTTGCAACTATTTAAGTTGTTGATGAAGCAACTGCTTAAGTCGATGCAGCAATTTAAGTTGTTGATGACGCAACTACTTAAGTTGATGCAGCAACTTAAGTTATTGATGAAGCAACTGCTTAATGTAATCTAGTAAATTCCTTGAGTTACAACTATTTAAGTTGCTGCAACAAGTTGTTGAAGCAGCTTAAGTAGTTGATGAAGCAAATCTTAAGTTGCTATTGAGAATTCCTTTAGGTATTGCAGTAGCAACTACAAAAATTGTTACACTAAATTATTTAAGTTGCATTTAAGTTATCGTAACAACTTAAGTATTTCTAAAGCAACTGCTGAAGTAGTTGTACTTTTAATTTCTTAAATTGCTACCTTAAGTTGTTGTTGCTGCATCTACTTAACTTATTTCTGCATAAACTTCTTAAATTGATGTAGCAAATCACTCAATTGAAAAAATATATGAAATTATGTGTTGTAGTTTATTTTTCTATTTTATTGAAGAATTAGTTGCGTTAATCTATGTGTTTTATTTCATATGTGTAGATAAAATTGTTCGAACAAAAAGAAAACTTTCTTTAAGCAATGCTCTCGAAAATCTAGAAGAATAATCACACAATCCCAAAGAGAAGCAGAAGCAGCAGCAAAAGCACAAGTATCTACTAATAAATTAACTTTGTTGGTTGATGCCACAATGGTAGATGGTGAGGCATCCTCAAGCCCTAGGCAATCAGATGAGGGTTCTAAGGCCCAACAACAATCAACAATGGATAAAGATGATTATTCTTTAAAATAAAAAAATAAAAAAGAAGAAGAAGAAAATATATGTGATAAGGCTAATTCTTCTTCAAAACAAGCAAGCAAATCAAACGATGTTGTGTTGGATGAAAGAAGAATAAAATTTCATCATGATATCAATGCTAGACAATCAACCCTATGGTTTAAAAGATGATATCGTTCAACAACTGATTCCCCTCCTAACAGTCCTTCAACAGAAGTCGTTGTTATGACAATTAAATTTTCAGACTATGGCTTGCTGACAATGCTGGACAATCAGCCCTATGATTTAAAAGGTAATATCATTGTTCGATCAGGTATGAAAAAATCTTTCAAATATTTTAGAAAGATTCTTGTGAAAAAAAAATTAGAAAAGTATTTTTGATCTAGTATATTTGAGAAGTTTTTGAACATAAATAAGGAAGTAGTTCCACATTTTCAAATGAGTTTGGCATATCAACTTCTTTGGCGAAAAATAATTAGTGATGAACAAAATGTTATTTGGATAAATTATTGCGGCATACCAGTGTAAGACCTCGTAAGTCAAAAGGTTGGAACCAAGAAGAAAAATTCTCAAATCTTGAACTGGACCCAAATTTACGACTGTCTCTATGAGTCGTGGAAGTTTACATGACCCATAGAAATGAGTCATGGAGGAAGTCATTATGGTTAGTTGGGACTAACCTTAAAGGGAGGTCCTACGACTCACTATTACGGTCCGTTCTCTAGTAGAGGAGCTATAGAAAGTTTTCATAGGATGACTTCTGAGGCCTCGTTCAAGGAATTCCTCAGGGCCAAGTATACGACTTGTAGGACGGGTCATAGAAGCTATGACAGGTCGTAAGAACCACTCGTCACACAACTTTAGAGACTTGCATTTTTGCAGGTTTTGGGATCTGCAGGATGGACGAAGTTGACGATCCGTGATGAAGATTACGGATCGTAGAAACTTCCCATTTGCAAACTTCAGAGACTCGATTTTTTAGCCTTTTTCTCTGACCTGCAGGACGAGTCATTTTGATGACTCATCATTGTTTGGACCACCTGTAGGAATGGTCTCGTAGGTCACAAGTCCGAGTTTAATGAGGGGGTAATTATCTCTTTTCCAAAGATCGTTTCAATGAACCTAGACACTTTTATGGCCAAGTCTAAGTCTATAAATATTCAGATCTTCAAATTCCCCTCCTATTCAATTCATTCTCCTAAAATTTTTAAGGCAAGAACAAAATCTCTCAAGGTTTCTTCTTCGAGCAAAAAGCTAGGGTTTCCATATTTCTACAAGGTTTCTTCTTCAATTCCTAGAGAATTCAAGCAAGGTATGTGAAAATTGATTCATGGGCTCTTTTCACCCATGAGGTCCCAAAGATTTCTGAAGTTTTCATTTAATTTTCAATTGATTATTAACCCTAGTTTTGATGAATTGCATTAGGCTAGTTTGATTTTATTTTTAAATATTATCAATGATCTTTATATGCATGTTCTCGTATGAATTGCATGATTTTAAGTTAAATTATAGATGCCTATGCATAAAGCTATATTTTTAAGCAATGATTATGAATTTAAGATGAGTTATGAGTTGATCATGAGTTAAATGATTTCCAATGAAAGTTTTATATGAGTTAAAGTTGAGATTTATGATTCTAAAGTTAAATTTATAATGATGATAAGAGTTAAGATCAAAAGATATTTAAAGATGATGATAAGGACAATTCTCACCAAAGTTATAGATTCTTATGAATCACTAAATAGATGAGCTATTCCTACTATGTTTTTAAAATGGATTGATAGGCAGTTACTATCTTTCCCTACTATGTTATGATTATGTTTTAACGAGTTTCCATTGGGATATTGACTAAGCACTGAGAGGACTTCTAGGTGGGGTTCGATCGAATAACGCAGTTGGTTATCCAAGGGAATCCTAGTAGCAACTTAAAGTCCCAAACTACGTTGCCCACATAGGTTGCCTTCATGGCCTAGATAGTGGATCCATATAGCCCAGTTGAGTTGAGTTGAGTTACCTATGGAGTATGCCCTAGCAAGGTAGCCTCATTTGTTTCGACGCAGGAGTCATTGGCCTGTCTCAATGTAGGAGTCATCGGATTCCATGTAATAGCTCGCATGGTCTTATTTGTCGGTTAAAGGTCCTATCCCACACAAGTTCAATTTAAAGTTATGAGATGTCAAGTTATGAGTTGGAAGTTGAAGTTCTTTTGATATACATTGACCATGAGTTCCATATGTTTTAAGTTGCTTTTAAACTGTACTTATGTTCATTATGATTGGTCATGCATCCTATGGTATATTGATTACGTTATTTACTTGATCATGCATACCTTACATATTTAGTACATTTAAACGTACTAACACATATTTTGCCTATATTATCTCATAATGTAGGGACGGACAACACTCATGGTCACTCCACTCGTGGGTAGAGATTTGCTTTAGATTTCAAAAAAGTTGGTGAGTCCTCATTCTATAGAGGACAAGACTTTTATTTATGTTACTATTGTTTACACTTTATTCTATTATTAGGGTGAGCTAAGAGCTTGTCCTAAGCCCCCGTCAAAGACTAGACTAGAGGCATGTTTAGACGATATTGATTGGTGTAGTCCGGATTGGACGATTATAGAGTTGATTTTCCTTAGTCTTATTCCCCACTTAATGATTACTTCCTCTCATATTTATGTTGTTCTTTACCTTATGTATGCGATGTATGCTAAGATGGCTTATGATTGGGTTCCATCGCATTCCAATCGCCGTGTTACGACTAGGCCCTAGGTCAAGTTGTGATAAACTTGATATCAGAGCACAAGGTTTAGAAAAGTCCTAGGAAGTCTAACATGCCGCATTAAGTAGAGTCTTATTTATTGATGTGAAGCACACCACATTCATGAAAATGAGGGTGCGAAATGTCTTAGGAAAAAGTCTCATTTCTTTCCTGATATATGTCGTGCGGTAGAGTGGTTAAGTCTTGTTCCTCTAACTCTTGTTCTTTGTAATTTTCAGAATATGCCTCCACGAAGATACCCCGTTAGAAGGAACGTGGTTGAAGAGGATCAACAAGCTTTGAATGACCCTATGAATGATCAAGAGTTTGAGATTTCATGAGGATGAATCCTCCAGAGTTTTGGGTTCTAAAGTTGATGAGAATCCCCAAGAGTTTGTCGATAGCATCCATAAGATTGTTGAGATCATGGAAATTAGCCCGGTTGAAAGGTCATAGTTGGCTATGTAACAATTGAGGGATGTTGCTCAAATTTGGTTTGATCAATCTTAAAGTGAGACACCTAGAGAGGTGTAACTCGTGACTTGGGATGAGTTCAAAAGAGTGTTTCTTAATCTCTTCTTCCCATTTGAGTTGAGGGAGGCCAAAGTGCAAGAGTTTATCAACCTTTAAGAAAGTTGGTATGGGTGTGAGGGAGTATGCCCTTAAGTTTTCTCAATTGTCAAAATATGCTCAATTCATAGTTGCCGACTCAAGAGCTCGTAAGAGTAAGTTCGTATCGGGTGTGTCGGACATGGTTGCAATGGAATGCAAAATGACGATATTGATTTGAGAGATGGATATATCTAGACTCATGACCTATAAGGAGCAAGTAGAAAGTGATAAGCTAAAGGTGAAGAATAGGGAGGACCAGTGATAGTGAATTCTCTCATGCTAAGTCCGAAAATGGTGGACGTCCTCATTTTTACCCAAAGTACTTGTCCAAGGGTCTTCTAATGCTACTACTCCAAGGTTTGACAAAGATAGGGTGCCCAACCCTAAACCTCAAGGAGGTGCTCCTATAGGCTAAGTTACTCTCGCATGCAAGAAGTATGGTAGGAACAACAAGGGTGAATGCCTAGCCGGGTTGAATGTGTGCTACCTGTGTGGTAAGCCAGATCATTATGCTAAGGAATACAAAGTCAAAGATGGTCGTCCTCAAGTCCAAGATGCTTAAGGTGGCTAAGGGCAACCAAAGGGTGGTCAATGCAATAATAGGTTATATGCCCTCTATGGTAGGCAAGATGTGGAGAAGATACTTGATGTTGTTATCGATATGTTATAGGTATTTCACTATGATGTTTATGCTTTGCTTGATCCGGGTGCAAATTTATCTTTTGTTTCCCCTTATGTGGTCATGATATTTGATATAGTCCTAAGACATTGCTAGAACATTTCTCCATTTATACTCTCGTATGTGAGTCAGTTGTGGCTAAAAGAGTCTATAAAAGTTGTCCGGATATGGTTTTCCATAAAGTTACCCTATGTGACCTAATTGAGCTTGAGATAACCGATTTTGATGTTATCCTTGGATTGGTTTGGATATATGCATGTTATGCTTCTATTGATTGTAGAACCCGAGTTGTTAAGTTTTAATTCCCGAATGAGCCAATCCTAGAATCTAAGAGTAGTAACTCCATGTTTAAAGGTCAATTCATTTCGTGCCTTAAAGCTCGGAAGATAATTTTCAAGGGTTGTATTTATCATCTCGTGAGGGTTAGGGATGAGAATTCTGAAGCCCTTATCCTAGATTCGGTCCCCATTATAAATGAGTTTTCAGATGTGTTTCCTGATGATTTACCCAGTGTTCCTCTTGAAAGGGAGATTGATTTTGGTATAAACCTTCTTCTGAATACTCAATCTATTTCTATCCCTCTTTATCGGATGGCTCCAGCAGAGTTAAAGGGGTTGAAGGATCATTAGGCCATGTATTTCTCTATGAGGTGCTCCCATAATGTTTATTAGAAAGAAGAAAGGTTCACTACGTATGTGCATTGATTATCGGCAATTGAATAAGGTAACCATCAACAATAAGTATCCAATTCCGAGAATAGATGACTTATTTGATCAATTTTAAGGGGCAAGTTAGTTCTCCAAGATAGACCTTTATCCCGGTTATCACTAATGAAGGGTAAGGGAGTGTGACATTCTCAAAATAGCATTTCAGATAAGGTAAGACCCCATAAGTCGGAAGGTTGGAAGCAAGGAGAAGAAATCTCAAATCTTGAATTGGACCCAAGTTCATGACTGTCTCTACGAGTCGTGGAAGTTTACAAGACCCGTAGAAATGAGTCGTGGAGGGAGTCGTTATGGTTAGTTAGGACCAACTTTAAAGGGAGGTCCTACGACTTACTATTATGGTCCGTTCTCCAGTACACGACCCGTAGAAAGTTTTCGTAGGATGACTTATGAGGCCCTGTTCAAGGAATTCCTCAAGGCTAAGTATACAACTTGCAGGACGGGTTGTATAAACTATGATGGGTCATAAGAACCACCCATCACAAAACTTCAGAGACTTGCATTTTTGCAGGTTTTGGGACATGTTGGATGGATAAATTAATGAGCCGTGATGAAGATTACGGGTCGTAGAAACTGCCCGTTTGCAAACTTCATAGACTCGATTTTAGGCCTTTTTCTTAGACCTACATGAAATGACTCATCATTGTTTGGAAGACTCGTTGGAATGGTTTTGTAGGTCACAAGTCTGAGTTTAATGAAAGGGTAATTGGGTCTTTTCCAAAGATCAATTCAATGAACCTAGATACTTTCATGGCCAAGTTCAAAGTCTATAAATATTCAATTCTTCAAATTTCCCTCCTATTCAATTCGTTCTCCTAAAATTTTCTAAGGCAAGAACAAAATCTCTCAAGATTTCTTCTTTTTTTTTTAATCGAAATTTTCATCTTATATATATAAAAGTAAGCTTACAAGTACAAGGAGGGGGACGTGAAAGACCTTACCTCCAAAAATAAAATGGAAGATATCTAATGAGAGGACTCCTCTCGACTAGGAAGATCAAGTATAGGAAACTAGTTCTATTCAACTAAGGTACAGAACCTAGCTAAATTGAAAAAAATCAGGTATACCCAATTTCCTTTGCATGGGTCGAGATCGGTCATAACTTCTGTGATGCTCGACTAACATTTTCGAGAATCCATTCGGGCTTTAAATTCTTGGGTCCATATTATAGCTAACATACAAGTTGTTGAAAGTTGTTAAAATTCGGATTTTGCCAAAAAAGAAGAAACAAAGGGGTTCCATAACAATCGGCTATCTTTTTCAAGGTCGCTCGACTAACGTCTCTGATTCTCCGTCCGGGCTAAAATTTCTTGGGCTCTATAATTGTTGGAGTTGCTGTATTCCTGCAAAATTTGAAGCATTTTTGATGATGTATACTATTGCTCCTCTTGAGAGTTACTGTTCTGCCTACAACATCGGCTGTCTTTTTCAATATCGCTCGACTAACGTCTTCGGTTATCCATTCGAGCTGAAATTTCTTGGGCTCAACCATCTTTGGGGATGCTATTATTCTGCAAAATTTGGAGGATTTTGGATGTTGCATACTGCATGTTGTTGAGGGATGATGGCTATTGCTGAGGTGATGTGTTGTTTCTGGCATCTGCTTCTCCTTAGTTTGGACAACTTGTTGCAAGGAACAGCTCCTCTTGTTTTTGATCTTGGGATCTTGCTGAATCTGTAGAGCTGTATGTCTGCAAGTTGTTCAAATTATCATAGCTGGAGTGTGTTGTGAATTTGTAATGATAAACAAACAAACACAAATGGTTCAAGAGGTGCAATTTCAGGTTGGTAGGAGTTGTTGAGAGGTGTTCCTGATGAATGCTTTTGGATTATTGTAACTGCTGTAATCTTGGAAGAGGATGGAATGTTGTTCCTGCTGTAGTTTGTAACATGCACAGAAGCAAAAACAAAAAGCAAAGTCTGGAAATAATTCTGTAACCCCAAAACAAAGAAGCACTTCCCTTGTGGCTCCTCTTGTTGTTACTGATGTAGAAAAATTCCAGGATGTGTAGTGTGGTGTATCTGCACATACCAACAAAGAAAAACAAAAACAAGAACTTGAATGTGTCCCATGTGTGGTGAAAGGAAACCAGCCTGGGCTTCCAATCAAGATTCCTATACCTGTTAAGCCAAGAAAGAAGAGAAGACAAAATATAAACTACTCTACTCCTTACCTCTAAAGTTAGACTGGGTATGTGTGAATTGATTAATGGGCTCTTTGCACCCATGAAGTCTCAAAGATTTCTCAAGTTTTCTTTTAATTTTCAATTAATTATGAACCCTAATTTTGATAAATTGCATTGGACTGGTTTGATTTCATTTTTAAATGTTATCAATGATCTTTATATGCAGGTTCTCATATGAATTGCATGATTTCATGTAGAATTATAGATGCCCATGTATAAAGCTATATTTTCAAGCTTTGATTATGAATTTAAGATGAGTTATGAGTTGATAATGAGTTAAATGATTTTCAATGAAAGTTTTATATGAGTTAAAGTTGAGATTTATGATTCTAAAGTTAAATTTATAATTATGATTAGAGTTAAGATCAAAAGATATTTAAAGATGATGATAAGGACAATTCTCACCAAAGTTATAGATTCTTATGAATCACTAAATAGATGAGCTATTCCTACTATGTTTTTAAAATGGATTGATAGGCAGTTACTATCTTTCCCTACTATGTTATGATTATGTTTTAACGAGTTTCCGTTGGGATATTGACTAAGCACTGAGAGGACTTTTAGGTGGGGTTCGATCGAATAACGCAGTTGGTTATCCAAGGGAATCCTAGTAGCAAGCTAAAGTCCAAATTACGTTGCCCACATCAGTTGCCTTCATGGCCTAGATAGTGGATCCATGTAGCCCAGTTGAGTTGAGTTGAGTTACCTTGGGAGTATGCCTTGGCAAGGTAGCCTCCCCTGTTTTAATGCAGGAGTCATCAGCCAGTCTCGATACAGGAGTTATCGGATTCCATATAGTTGCTGGCATGGTCTTAGTTGTCGGTTAAAGATCCTATCTACACAAGTTCAAGTTAAAACTATGAGATGTCAAGCTATGAGTTGGAAATTGAAGTTCATATGATATGCATTGACCATGAGTTCCATATATTTTAAGTTGCGTTTAAACTACACTCATGTTCATTATGATTAGTCATGCATTCTATGGCACATTGATTACGTTCTTTACTTGTTCATGTGTACCTCACATACTTGGTACATTAACACTTACTAATGCATAATTTGCCTATATTGTCTCATAATATAGGGATGGATGACACTCACGATCACCCCACTCGTGGTTAGAGATTTGCTTTAGATTTCAAAGAAGTTGGTGAGTTTTCATTCTATCGAGAACAAGACTTTTATTCATGTTACTATTGTTTACACTTTCTTCTATTGTTAGGGTGAGGTAGGAGCTTTTTCTGAGCCCTATCAAAGACTAGATTAGCGGCATGTTTAGACGATATTCATTGGTGTAGTCTGAATTAGAGGATTATAGAGTTGATTTCCCTTAGTCCCATTCCCCACTTAATGATTACTTCAGCTCATATTTATATTATTCTTTACCTTATGTATGCGATGCATGCTAAGATGGATTATGTTTAGGGTTTTTTATATCCCAATCGCCGTTTTACGATTAGGCCCTAGGTCGGGTCATGAAAACAAATTTGTTTCAGCATATAAGAATTTACAATAATGACAAGCTTAAACTGTCATTATACTCTTAGTGTTGCTGCTAGGTTGGATAAGGTATTCAAGATTTCTAAGTTTATCGAGAAGCGTAAGAAACTGTTTAAGTTAACTAGAAAAAGTTTCAGAGAGAAGGATTTGATTGCCCTTCTAAACTCCGAAGAGGTTTTAATAGTGACAAGAATTCACTGTGCATACTTTGGTTTATGCATAGTTGTCTTTGTGCATGTGATTCAAGCACAAGAATTTCTGTTGAATGGATTGAGCTTTGTGCCAACCGCAAAGCATTTTGTGCCCATTCATGGGGCCAAGAAAGTTTCATACTCACCATTGAATATCTATTCGAGGATTTGAACCCAACAGGGAAAGCCACCAATCTTTTTGGCTTTCCTTGGGCTTTTACGGTAAACTTTGTTTAGTAATTTTTATCTTTATTATATTTAGTTTATTATTCATTATCTTGATCGCTGGTGATATTAAAACATTCTCTGATGAAGAAACTTGTCCAAGATTTCTTAGATGGCTTAATGCATAGAAAAATATTTCTGTTAAAATTGATGATTTGTTTGATCCCCATCTAACTCGATAAGCCTCATTTTATATTTATGTACCTTAAAATTTATTTTGACAGACTACTTCTTCCTCAACAAATTCGAATATATTGCAGCAACTTTCATAATTTTTGAATATTATTCTGCAAAATTGATCAATTGTTATGCTAGTCTAAGTAGTTGTTGTATTACATTCAACAATTATCTTGCCTAACCTTGAATGTTTCTGTGTCCAGTCTAAGTCGTTGCTGGTTCTAGCCTCAGCAATTATTGTATCTATGACAACAATTATTATATATATCATAACAATTGTGGTATCTATCACAGCAGTTGCTGAAACAGTTACATCAGTTACTGATGATAAAAAGAATCACTAGTGATACTTGTTGAATATTATTCATACTTCTTCTTTAACATTTATTTTTATGCATCTATTGTGTACCCGTGGATAGCTCCTTCAACCACTAAGATGAAGATGAATTTTATTTCTAAATTTGTTTCATTGAAAGAAGACAAGATAGATCCTAAGCTAGAAAAGCTTTGAGAGTATTTGATTGGAACATCAGCTATTAAAAGGAATATTCCTGTGGTTGAAAAGGATTTTGATCCTTCTAGAATTATTGACGAAGTTGTTGCCAGTGTTGCGAATGAATATGCAACCAGATTCAACAAAAAATGTATCTATATTGGTGGTGTTTCTGGTGCTAGTGATGGTGTTAGTGTTTCTAGTGTTGGTACTGTTGATGGTAGTTGTACTATTGGTGCTGGTGGTAGTGTTGGTGCTATTGGTGGTCATTATTTTGGAACGCCATTTTCTCCGGTTAGGGAGACTATTTGACATCCTCTAGAAACTTCCTACACCTTGGAAAAATATTCAACTGTTGGTGTTGGTACCTCTAAGGTGTCTTCATGTACTTGTGAATATGAAAATTGCTTCGAACGAAAGAATCAGTTGATTTCCAAGGTGGATATTCTAAAATGGATATCATTTTATCTTTGAAAATCTCAAACCCTTACACTCTTGTTGGTGTAAAAAGGAGGAGAAAATAGATTTCTAAAACACTATCAAGTGTCAAAAAAGGCCAATCAACAATACAAAGACGGTGGCTGGTCAACCAAAAGAGCTTAAATTGGTAGATATTTACCAAAATGTTGATGACTAAAAAATGGAAAAACTCGAGCAGTGGATTAAGAAGAAACCGACACCCAAGACAAAGCTTACAATGGATGAATTAGATTGTAATGACTTTGCAATGATGACAAACATGGATGTGTAGTGGGAAGACTGAGTAGGTTTTCTATAGTTTCTTTTAATATTTAAGTTATAATTTTATCACGTTCATTTAGTTATTGCAGCTGCTGCAACAATTACAATAGTTGCTGCAATTATTTCATGAAATTATTGCAACAAGTACAATAATTATTGTTCCTGCTGCAATAACATAATGGAATAGTTGCAACAGATGCAATAATTGTTGTTGTGTGTTTATGTTTCTGCATTAGTTTCTGCAATTATTTAATGAAATTATTGTAGCAAGTACAATAATTATTGTGTCTATTGCAATAACTTAATAGAATAGTTGCAGCAGATGCAACAAGTGTTGTTGCGTATTTATATTGCTGCAATTATTTCATGAAATTACTGCAATAAGTACAAAAATTGTTATGCCTGTTGCAATAACTTAATGAAACAGTTGCAACAGATGCGACAACTGTTGTTGTGTGTTTATTTTACTGCATCTGCTATACATAATTTGGTTAAATTGTTGCAGCATATGTTGAACATGTAGCAACAATTCTACTTATT
This sequence comes from Solanum dulcamara, assembly GCF_947179165.1. Taxonomy (NCBI): domain Eukaryota; kingdom Viridiplantae; phylum Streptophyta; class Magnoliopsida; order Solanales; family Solanaceae; genus Solanum; species Solanum dulcamara. The sequence continues at coordinate 47,940,105 of NC_077245.1, read as the reverse complement.
AACTTATTTTATATTCATAATTGCAGCATGCAGATGAGATATTAATAAGGCATATAAATTATCCCACACATTATGATTCGACAAACATAATTCTGTACCTTAATTTTTGTAACTCTTTCAAAGATCTCTATACTGAGTTATCAGATGCTAGCATGCAAAAGGGTATTGTTTAGTTGAGGGATCATCTTGATATATATGTATTTTTCGAGTTTTTTCATGATATTTTGCAAAGGAACCGAACCGTTTTCCGGCGGTATCCCATGGATCGGTGCAAATTTTTTTTATACTGTGATGAATTTAGAGAAAAAATATTTCGTCGCTCTCGCATTTGTAATCGAAGAGGGAGTGATAAATGTGTATAGTTACAACCTTCCATGTTTTGTGGAGTTATTTCCTAGATTCTTGAAGCAGTCCAAAATGTTCACACACTTGCCTACAAATCTGCTTAATGAAGAAAGGAAGTATGACTGGAAGAAATATTCTCTCAAAAATGAAAGTAGGGCAGCTTGCGGTTCATGCTCATTGGATTATATTGAGCATTTGATTACTCACACTCCTATGACCTTGATGAGTGATAACACTGTTAGCCGGATGTGATAGAAATGAACAGTGGACATGTTTGAAAAAAATTAATACCATAGGGTGAGTAGGTGAGTTATTGAAAATGACATGGCTTGTATGCATGTTTTTAGGTTGACAGACCAATAATATTTTTCTTTTATGTTTTTTTTTGAATAACCGCTTGATGTTAAACCTTTATTTTATGTAAGTAATGTTGGTGTTGAATCCTTGTTGATAAAAAATGATATGAATTTTATATTATTGAAAATTGATATGAATTTTATGTTTATTTTGAAGTATTGTCTACTTATGCAGTTGCTTCACATGTTGAGAAATATCTAAGCAAGTAGGCAAATTGCTTCAGACTGCTTCACTAGCTGAGAAAAATCTCAGCTAGTAAGCAATCTGCTTCAGCAACTGCTTACTTGTTGAGAAAAAAAATTAAAAGTAAAGTAGACTACTATAATAACTTTTTCACTTGCTGTGAAAAATCTTAACAAATAGATAGTCTATGTCAGCAACTGCTGCAATTGCTTTAAAAAATATTAGCAAGTAGAATATTTGATTTAGCAATTTTTCTAATTGCTGAAAGCAATTCTTAGCGTGTGGCTATTTGGTTCTGCGAATGATGCACTTGCTGAGAGAGTTTTTAGCAAATTACTAAATAAATTAAATATTAATTGACTATATCAATAATACTAAGTGATAAATAAAGTGATTTTGATGTATTAGAGTACTTAGACTTGAGTTTGGTGGTAATTTTGTACAATTACCCAGTAATTTATTTGTAACAGACGATAAATCGAGTAATTAAACATGTAATCAAGCTTAATTGAGTTATATGGTTGTTTATTGATTATGTCAATCATATTAAATGATAAATAAAGTAAGATTTATATATTAGAATACTTAGACTTTATTTTAGTGACGATCTTATATAATTATATAGTAATTTGTTCATAACAGATAATAAATCAAGTAATTGCACGCGTAGTCAACCTTAATTGAATAATTTAAATGTTAATTGACTATATCAATCATATTAAGTAATAAATAAAGTGATTTTTATGTATTATAGTACTTAGAATTGAGTTTAGTGATGATCTTATACATAAGATTGATAGCAAGTATCTTAGTTGTTGCAACAAATTCAGTAACAAATCTCAGCAAGTACAACAGTTGCTGGGTCATACTGTCTACTTGCTAAGAATTGGTCCATCAAGTACAACGGTTGCTGGATTAGTCTACCTAACTTGTTGGAATTTATCTCAGTAAGTACGGAAATTGCTGAATCATACTACTTGCTGAGATAATTCATCAGCAAGTAGCTGTTTGATTCAGCAACTACTGCACTTGTTGAGTGAGCTTTTAGTAAATTACTAAATAATTTGATTGTTAAGTGATTATGTCAATCATATTAAATGATAAATAAAGTAATTTTTATGTATTATAGTACTTATACTTGAGTTTGGTGGTGATTTTGTACAATTACATAGTAATTTATTCGTAACAGACAATAAATCGAGTAATTATACACGTAGTCAACCTTAGTTGAGTAATTTGATTATATCAATCATACTAAATGATAAATAAAGTGGTTTTATATATTATAATAGTTAGACTTAATTTTAGTGACGGTCTTATACAATTACATAGTAAATTATTTATAAAATGAATTCAAATATCTTAATTGGTGCAGTAAATTTTGTAACTTGCTGAGAAAAATCTCAGCAAGTACAACAGTTGCTTAAAAAAACGTTCTACTTCCTGAGATTTTAATCAGCAAGTGAAGCAATTGCTGAAGCAAACTGTCTACTTGCTGAGATTTTTCTTAGCAAGTACAATAGTTGCTAAAGCAGACTGACTACTTGATGATATTTTTCTCAGCAAGTTCAGCGGTTGCTGAAACATACTGCCTACTTGCTGAGAAAATACACAGCAAGTACTGTAGTTGCTGCAATAGCTGCCTACTTGTTTAAGATTCAACAATCTCACATGTAATTTTTTGAGAACTGAAGCATTCATTAAGAAGATTGTTCAACACCAACATTACATTTAAATTAAAAAAAGTTCACTAACAACAAATAGTAGTTACGATATCAAATCTATTCCTATGGAGCATTTCGTTCCAAGCATGTTCTTTTATGCCCAACCATTTTGCATATGAAACATTTATTTTTTGGTTGAAAATGACTCTCCGATTCCTTTTCGTTTCTTTTTGTCCCTTCTTCCGACCTTGCATTGCTCAACATGCGGAGGATGTCTTTTCCTCTCTAAATATTCTATACAAATTTTCTAAGTATCTTCGGGTAGCAAGGGTTTAATTTCCTCCAAGTATGCAAAAAGGTATGTCTCTACCTAGTAATATGGAGATGAGTACGCATAATGTCACGACTTGAATTTGAGCCATAATGGCGCCTACCATAACTCCCGAGTAGGCAAGACAAAACCCAACCAATGCGGAAGTCAAATCTAAATCTAATTAATTAATTAATAAGGAAACGAAAGCAAAAATATTATAATCAAAGAAAACTCGGGCCAGGGTATAAATATATAAATGCGATACGAAATATACAAAAGGCCCGATAGTGACCAAAAGAAAAGACGAACTGACACTAGATCAAACTCCGAACCTGATGTCACTTATACAGGAACTACTAAGTATAAAATCTGTCAATGTATATATACAATACATATCTGACTAGTCAAAAGTACAAGTGTAAGTCAGTATAAAAGAGGAAAAGTAACAAGTCTCTGAACGCCGGAAGCTCACTATAATCCGAATCTGGCAATGCTAAGTATGATCAGGCGCGCATTGGGGGTGGCACAAACTGGGAGCTCCATCAAAAAGATGTAGAACTGCAGTATTAGTACCAAAATATAGGGTACTCAGTAGGCATCATAGGCCGACCGAGCTCAAAAAATATAATTATACAATAAGCGGTACAATGATACTAATAACAATAAGAGAGAAACATAAACTACAAATACGGGAAAAGAGGGTTAGAGAATAATCATACGGTAGTCAAGTGAGTCCAACCAATCGTGTATTCACTTCAATAATCACAACTGATAAAATACCAGGAGAATGAATAATTGTAACTCGTAGTTAAGGCTCAATATCCTTTAAAAGTATCAAGAAGTGCCCGAAATAAACCTTGAGCTCATCAAATAATGGGGCGCCCAAAATCATACCTCGAGCTCATCAATATCAAAATAATAACCCAAAATATGTATAAACGAGCTGCCCGAAATTCACTCCTCGAGCTTATGTATTGAAATAAAGTTAGCCCAAAGTCAATAAAAGGGTCGCCCGGAATCATACTTCGAGCTCATCAACTATGCATTTCCATAAATAAGATCTCATCAATTTTTTCTTAAATCCCTCTTAATTATTCATCAACCAAAAGTCCTATTAGCATTTTTTACTCTTTCTTTTAAACAAGGTTTTTAACACCGACGAAGAAAATAAGGCCAATAGTATGTCAAAAATTATATGACACTCACCTGAACTCCGGTGTACTGAAAGCACGGCCTCAAACCCAATATTTCAATATCATAAGCAAAAAAGGCATACACATAAGCCAAAAAAATTATATCAAGTAACCAATCAAAACCATACAAGTTAACCAAATAGCATCTTAGGATCAAATCACCTAGAAGCAAGTTCTAAGGACTCTAACGATGTAAGCAAGTTAAGATATCACCTAGACTAAAGATTCAAAAATTAAAACTCTAACTAGTCACTAATGGTGATCATCAACTCCAAATTTCTCAATAGGATATCAACACTTAAATCACCACCCTAATCATGCATTACTACTCAAAATATACTGATTTTAACCAAGCCAAGTCTAATAAGAGTAAGCCATAACCTAGCTCAAAGTCAAAACCGCACCCGACATGCTAAACTTTGGTCTTTCCATTTTGGACCGCCTCCAAACGATGCCACTCTATCAAATTATTGAAGAACACACCAAAACAGGGCCAATGATACTCATATTGCTATAATTAAAAATAGAACTAAAAATCAAAAAACCAACTCCGTCACAAGGTCCCAAATGACTCAAGGAACTTGTGTCCCAAAAATGGGCACATTTCGAGCACTGAAAGAGCTTAAACAATCCCACCAAATTTAAGCCATATAATAGTTCAAATTGCAAGAAATAATAAAATTAAAGCAAAACTTACAAGGATTTTAGGACGGAAAAGGGTCTTGGAATGTCCCCCACAAGAATTGTCAACTCACAGGAGCAAAAGTGATCAAAAATAGCCAAGAATTGCTCTCAAAATCCCATAATTTCTAAGTCCCAAAATGGGACTTAGCTGCTAGAAATGGGTCTTTTAATTCACTAAAATTAGTGAATTTATTCATCGCGATCGTGAGATGGGCCTTGCGATTTCTAGGTCTGCTCCAGCTAACCCATCGCGTTCGCGATGTTCAGTCACGTAATTGCGATGCCCAGGGTCTCAGACCTTCAAGATTGTGGACCCTTGGGTCGCGAACGCCAAGAGAAAAAACTCTTACACCAGCAGTTCAGCTGGTGTTGAACTTTGGAGAATTGAGTTTTTCTTCGATGGGGGTCCGAAATTCATTCGGAACCCTGCAAATGCAAACATACTATGCTACTTAACTGAAAATGGTATTCCGAACTCAGTGAAATTGATGGATTTTCCAACGGAGGTCATCTCTATGGAAAGTTGACCTAAGTCAAAGATTTCAAAGAAAATACCTAAACTGCACAAACGGCCAAAAACTCGTTCCGATCACCTTAGGACCCGAACCAAATGTTGTGCTAGACAAAATTGGCGTTCCGGAGCTAATCGTACTGACAGAAATTTCATCCAAGCGCATTTACTCAAAATATTGACTGAAGACAACCTTTGGTCTAAATTTAAAGTTAAAATGGCAAAACCACCTAAACTCAAAGCGAAGACTCCAAAATCAAAACCAAAACCCAGACCAAAACCAACTTTCCTTCTAGACTAAAATGGGCCTTACGGAGCTGATGAGAGACATACACAAGGTAACAATCTTGAAGAAGCAATCCAAAACTGCATGATGAGTCGACAACCAATCCATGCCTAGAATCAAGTCAAAGTCTACCATATCTAGCACAATCAGGTCCTCTCTAGTATCATACCCCACGATAGTCATAATACAAGATTGATACATTCGATCCACTACTAAAGAATCACCTATGGGGGTAGCTACACATATAGGCATAGGCAGTGACTTATATAAAACATCACATTGAGTAGCATAATGAGTAGACACATACGAGCAAGTTAACCTCAAATTAAATAAAGCATAGGCAAGCTGATGCGAGACACAAATCAAACCTATGATGACGACATTCGATATCTTCACCTCTGGCCTACCTAAAAAAGCATACATGTGACTGCGTCCTCCTCTACCACATATCTGGCCTACTTGGAAACCACCCCTAGTACCCTGAGACTCACCTCTACCTCCGTACATACTCTCTTTGGGTGGCTGAACTAGGGCCCTGGGGCTTGAGCCTGCTGACCTTGCTGCATCTGGCGTCTGCGGTGGCAAATAGTAGGACACACCCTGGAAAAGTCACCTATCATACCGCACTCATAACAGTGCCTTCTGAATGAACCCCCCTATGATGTCCTAGTTGAACCTGAATGGCCACCACCACCTTAGTACCCAAAAGTCTGACCCCGAGAAGACTCACTCGAAGCCTGGCCGCCCTAACTGCCAATACTTGCTAATCAACCATCGGTAAGTTGTAAGGCTGTCCGAATTATTCTACTAGGTGGATACTACTGTGGATGGCCTCTGCCAAAAGAACCCCTACTATATGACTGGCGTCCACTGAAACTGCCCTGGCGGCGAGGCCTTTATCGCTGCCTCTATAGGCCCCATGACGTATATCCCCAATAGTATGGGCATTATCTACTATCTGCAAGAATGAACTACTCGATGTAACCATCCGCTCTGTAGCCATCCTTAAAGGAACAGATAACCCTTTGACAAACTGGCGTACCTGCTCCTACTCTGTCGACATAATCATGGTAGAGTACCTGGAGAGCTCATGGAACCGAGACTCATACTTTGTGACCTTCATCGATCCTTACACCAGCGCAGTGAACTCATATCTCAGCCTCTCCCTCACGTTGTGGGGTAAATACTTCTCCAAGAAGGCCTCAGAGAACTGAGTCTATGACATGGGCGGCGATCCTACGCGTTTGCAGCTAATATGTGATATCCACCACTGTTTTGCTGGTCCATCCACCTGAAAAGTAGTGTAATCGACCTCGTAGGACTCCACCAATCCGAGGTTATACAACCTATCCTGATAACTAACCAGAAACTCGTGAGTATCCTCGCCCTCGGTACCCGAGAACTTGCGAGGTGCCAATTTGATAAACCTCTATAATATCTTTTGCTCTTTTGCGGTCAGAACCAGTCTATTGTCCATATGATGAACAATAGTAGAAATAGGCTGAATCACTAGATGAGATGTAGTAGGCGGCTATAGAACTGGGGTCTGATCATACTGTGCCCCGGACTACCTAAAGTCTGTGCCTCCTTTTGGACCTGATGTTCAGCTAATGTGCTAGGTAGGGTCCTTGCTCGGGACATACCTCCCATGAAACTGAGAATTCTGGCCGGAGTATCCTGTAACAGTGGTGTGGCCACGAATCCAGGTTGGGAATGGGCTGGATCCTCCTCTATTGGCTGATGCTCGAACTGCTCAGCCTCTATATCTGGCTCCGGTACAAGTGATGTGGCCTGAGCTCTACCCCGACCTCTGTTTCGTCCTTGACCCCTACCTTGAGCTAGGGCTCTATCTGTAGGCGTAGGGGTTCCTCGTCCACCCCAATGAGATCTCATCCTCGCCATCTAAGAAAGAGTGAAATAATTAGAATTTAGAGGTGTTCATCACCATTAGCGCACGATCAGAAACAAGAATAGTAAATTAATTTCTAACAATGTCCTATACCCTCCCGAAGATTGAATACGGACGTCATTGTACTGATTCGCGGGAATTTACTAGACACTTGCTCCTGTAATGGTGAGACCGGTGAACCTAAGCTCTAATACAACTCTGTCATAACCCGAATCCAGGCCATGATGACGCCTATCATAAGCCCCGAGAAGGCAAGCCAAAACCCAACCAATGCGGAAGTCAAATCTCAATCTAATTGATTAATTAATAATATAAGGAAACGAAAGCAAAAAGAATACAAAAAAAGAAAAGTTGGGCCAAGGTATAGATATGTAAATGTGATACAAAATATACAAAAGGCCCGATAGTGACCATAGCAAAGGAGAACTGACACTAGACCTTATCTCGGACCTGGTGTCATCTATACAGGAACTATTAAGTATAAAAGCTGACAATATGTATACAAAATATAGATCTAACTATCCAAAAGTACAAGTGTAAGTCAGTACAAAAGAGGGAAAATAGCTAGTCTCTGAATGCCAGGAGCTCACCACAATCTAAATCTGGCACCACTAAGGATGATCAGGTGCACGCTAGGGGTGGCTCAAACAATGAGCTGCATCAAAAAAATGCAGAAGCGCAATATGAGTACCAAAATATGAAGTACTCAGTAGGCATCATAGGCTGAACTAGCTCAGAAATAATGAATATATAATAAGCAGTATGATGATACTAATAACATTAAGAGATTAACATAAACTACAAATACGGGAAAAGAGGGTTCGGGAATAATCATAGGGTAATCAAGTGAGTCTAACCAAACATGTAGTCCCTTCAATAATCACAACTGATAAAATATCGAGAGAATGTACAATTGTAACTCGTAGTTAAGGCTCAATATCCTCCAAAAGTGTCACGTAACACCCGAAATAACCCTTAAGCTCATCAAATAATGGGGCGTCCGTAATCATACCTCAAGCTCATCAACATAAAAATAATAACTCAGAATATATATCAATGGGCCGCCCGAAATTCATATTTCGAGCTTATGAATTGAAATAAAGTGCAGCCCAAAATCAATAAAAGGGCCGCCTGGAATCATACCTCAAGCTCATCAACTATGAATTTCCATAAATAAGATATCATCGGTTTTTCCTGAAATCCCACCTAATTATTCATTAATCAAAAGTCCTATTATTATCTTTTGCTCTTTCTTTTAATTAAGGATTTTTCACCAGCGAGGTAAATAAGGCAAATAGTATGTCAAAAATCATATGACACTCACCTGAGACTCTGCTGTATTGAAAGCACCACCTCGGGCCCAATATTTAAGTATCATAACCAACAAAGGTGTAAGAATAAGCCAAAAAATCATATCAAGTGACCAACCGAAACCATACAAGTCAACCAAGCGGCATTCTAGGTTCAAATCATCACAGAGCAAATTCTAAGGACTCTAACGATATAAGCAAGTCAAGATATCACCTAGACTAAGGATCCAATAACTAAAACCCTAACTAGTTAATAACGATGATCATCGTCTCTAAATTTTCAATAGGATATCAATACTAAAATCACCACCCAAATCTGGCATTACTACTCAAAATATATCAATTTTAATCAAGCCAAGTCTAATAAGAGTAAGCCATATCCTACCTCAAAGCTGGAACCACTCTCGAAATGTTATACTTGTCTTTCCTTTTCCGGCCGCCTCTAAACGATGCCACTCTATCAAATTATTGAAGAACACATCAAAACAAGGACAACGATACCCATATTGCTATAATTAAAAACAAAACTAAAAATTGGGTGAAAATGTGATATTGGGACCTCCGCAAGAAATTGAAAAACCAAATCCGTCAAAAGGTCCCAAATGACTTAAAGCACTTGTGCCCCATAAATAGGCATATTCCGGAAGAGCTCAAACAATCCTACCAATTTCAAGCCCTAGAATAGTTCAAAATGCAAGAAAAAAAATGAAATTTAAGCAAAACTTACAAGGTTTTTAAGACAGAAAAGGGTCTCAAAATGTCCATGCAAGAATTCCCAAACACCAGAGCAATAATGATTGAAAATGTCCAAGAATTGCTCTCAAAATAGAGGATGGTGACATCATAGTCCTTCAGCAACTCCAACCACCTGTGCTATCTCAAATTAAGGTCCTTCTGGCTGAATATGTACTGAAGGCTACGGTGGTTAGTGTAGATCTCACAATGGGCTCCATACAAGTAATGCTACAAAATCTTCAATGTGAAAACTACTGCCTCCAACTCCAAATCATGTGTGGGGTAGTTCCGCTCATGTACCTTCAGCTTTCTGAAAGCATATGTAATAACCCAACCCTATTGGATCATAATACAATCCAAGCCAACACCTGAAGCATGACAATACACTGTAAATCCCTGACCTTCAATAGGAAGAGTAAGAATCAGAGCTAAAGTCAACAAGGACTTGAGCTTCAGAAAGCTCGCCTCACACTCATCAGACCACTGGAAGGGAATATTCTTTTGAGTCAATCTGGTCAAAGGCACTGCAATAGAAGAGAACCCCTTCACAAACCGTCTATATTACCCTGCCAACCCAATGAAACTGCGAACCTCGGTAGGAGAATCTGGCAATACCAATCATGAACTGCCTCTATATTTGCCGAATTAACCATAGTCCTATCCTTGGACAGCACGTGCCCTAGGCATGCCACAGACTCAAGCACTGTTGATCCTGCAAGGTCTAAAGTACTATCCTTAGGTGCTGCTCATGTTGCTCTATGCTCTCAGAGTAGACTAGAATGTCATCAATGAATACAATAAAAAAGAAGTCTGAGTAGGGCCTGAACACGCGTTTCATCAAATCCATGAATGATGTAGGGGCATTAACAACTCAAAAGACATGACTAAGAACTCATAGTGCCCGTATCGAGTCCTAAAAGCAGTCTTAGGAACATCTAACTCCCTAATCCTCAACTGGTGATACCCTGACCTCAAGTCTATCTTAGAGAACACTGCTGCACCCTGGAGCTAGTCAAATAAGTCATCAATCCGTGGCATCGGGTACCTGATCTTGATGGTCTCCTTATTCAGCTGCTTGTAATGAATACATATACGCAAGATACTATTATTTTTTTCATGAATAGAACAGAATCACCCTAGGGAGACACACTGGGCCTGATAAACTCCTTACTCAAGAGGTCCTGGAGTTGTACCTTAAGCTTTCTCAATTCAACCGGAGCCATCCGATATGGTGGAATAGAGACTGGCTGTGTACCCGGCTCAACATCAATGCTGAAATCAAAATCACGCTCAAGAAGAAGACTAGGTATATTGGTGGAAAATACATCACGAAACTCTCAAACCACGAAAACTGAATCAATAGAAGGAGTGTCAGCACTAATGTCACAAACATAAGCAAGATAGGCTAAACACCCCTTTCCCACTATCGCTGAGCCCTATGGAAGGATATTAGGCCACACGGTACATGACTAATTGCACCTGCCCACACAGTCAGAGGAATACCAGGCATACACAAGGTAACAGTCTTGGAGAAGCAATCCAAAACTACATGATGAGTAGACAACCAATCCATGCCTAGAATCAAGTTAAAGTCTACCATATCTAGCACAATCAGTTCTGTTCTAGTATCATACCCTATGATAGTCACCACACATGATCGATACATTCGATCCACTACTAAAAAATCCTATGGGGGTAGCTACACATATAAACACAGGTAGTGGCTTATATAAAACATCACATAGAGTAGCATAAATAACAGACACATATGATTAAGTGGACCTCGAATTAAATAAAGCATAGGCAGGCTGATGAGAGACGTAGATCGTACCTGTGATAATGTTATCTAATATCTTTGCCTCTAGCCTACCTGAAAAAGCATAAATGTGACTGTGTCATCCTTAACCACCTGTCTGGCCTGCCTGGAAACCACCCCTAGTACCCTGAGACTCACCTCTACCACACTCTCTATAGGTGGCTGAACTGGGGCCCTGAGCCTACTGACCTTGCTGCATCTGGCATCTACGGTGGCTAATAGTAAGAAACTCCCTGACAAAGTAACCTATAACACCACACTCATAGCATTTCCCTCTGAATGACCCCCCCTGTGATGTTTTTGGTGAACCTGAATGGCCACCACCACCTTAATACCCAAAAGGCTGACCCTAAGAAGACTGACTTGAAGCCTGGCCACCCTAACTGCCGGCACTTGCTGATCCACCACCGGTAAGCTGTAAGGCTTCCTGAACTGTTCTATTAGGTGGATACTATTATGGATGACCTCTTTAAAAAGAACCCCAACTGTGTGACTGACATCCACTAAAACTGCCCTGGCAGCGAGGCCTCTTATCACTGCCTCTATAGGCCTCATGACGTATAGCCTCAATAGTATGGTCATGATCTACTATCTGCAAAAATGAATAACCCGATGTAACTATCTGCTCTATAGCTAGATTCAAAGGAATAGATAACCCTTTGACAAACAGGCGTACCCACTCCTACTTTGTCTACATAATCATGATAGCGTGCCAGAAGAGCTTATGGAACCGAGACTCATACTTTGTGACCGTCATCGATCCTTGCACCAGTGTTGTGAACTCATATCTCAGCCTCTTCCCCATGCTGTGGGGTACATACTTCTCTAAGAAGGCCTTAGAGAACTGAGTCCATGACATAGGCAGCGATTCCATGGGTCTGCAGCTAAGATATGATCTCTACCATTGCTTCACTGGTCCATCTATCTAGAAAGCAGTGTAATCGACCGCGTGGGACTCCACCAATCCGAGGCTATGCAACTTGTCCTTACAACTAACTAGAAACTCATGGGTATCCTTGCCCTCGGCTTCTAAGAACCTACGAGGGGCCAATCTGATAAACCTCTCTAACATCTTCTACTCTTTTGCAGTCAGAATCGGTCTAGCTGGCATATGATGAACAATAGTAGGAATAGGCTGAATCACCGGATGAGCTTTAGTAGTAGGCTATAGAACTGGGGTCTGATCATACTGTGCCCCGGACTGCCTGGAGTTTGTGTCTCCGCTCTAACCTAAGGTTCAACTGATGTGCTAGGTAGGGTCCCTGCTCGGGACATACCCTCCATAAAATTGAGGATTCTAGCCGGAATATTCTTTAACAGTGGTATGGCCATGAATCCAAGTTAGGGTTGGGATGGATCCTCCTCCATTGGCTGATGCTCGAACTACTCAACCTCTATATCCGGCTCTGGTATAGGTGGTGTGGTCTAAGTTCTACCCTAGCCTCTGTGTCGTCCTTGACCCCTACCCCGAGCTGGGGCTCTATCTGTAGGCGTAGGGAGTCCTCATCCACCCCGAGTAGATCTCGTCCTCGCCATCTAAGAAAGAGTGAAACAATTAGAATTTAGAGGTGTTCATCACCATTAGCGCACGATCAGAAACAAGAATAGTGAATTAAATCCTAACAATGTCCAATAACCTCTCGAATATTGGATACGGATGTCATTGTACTAATTGGCGGGACTCTACTAGACACTTGATCCTATAATGGTGAGACTGGTTAACCTAAGCTTTGATACATCTCTGTAATGACCCGAATCTGAGCCATGATGGCGTCTATCATAAGCCCCAAGATGGCAAGCCAAAACCCAACTAATGCGGAAGTCAAATCTCAATCTAATTAATTAATTAATTATATGAGGAAATAGGAGCAAAAAAAATATAACAAAAGAAAATTTGGGCCAAGATATAAATATGTAAATGCGATATAAAATATATAAAATACTTGATAGTGACCATAACAAAGGAGAATTGATACTAGACCTTTTCTCGGACCTAGTGTCATCTATACAGGAACTACTAAGTACAAAAGTTGACAATGTGTATACATAATACAGATCTAACTATCCAAAAGTATAAGTGTAAGTTATTACAAAAGAGGGAAAATAGCCAGTCTCTGAATGCCGGGAGCTCACCACAATCTGAATCTGGCACTACCAAGGATGATCAGGTGTATATTGGGGGTGGGTCGAACTGGGAGCTGCATAAAAAATATATAGAAGCACAATATGAGTACCATAATACGGAGTACTCAGTAGACATCATAGGCCGACCTAGATTAGAAAGAATGAATATATAATAAGTAGTACGATGATACTAATAATAATAAGAGAGAAAAATAAACTGCCAATATGGGAAAAGATGGTTCGTGAATAATCATACGGTAATCAAGTGAGTCTAACCAAACATGTAGTCCCTTCAATAATCACAACTGATAAAATATCGAGAGAATGTACAATTATAACTCGTAGTTAAGGCTTAATATCCTCCAAAAGTATCACAAAGCACTCGAAATAACCCTCAAGCTCATCAAATATTGGGGCGCCCGAAATCATACCTAGAGCTCATCAACATAAAAATAATAACTCAGAATATATATCAACAGGCCGCCCAAATTTCACACTTCGATCAATTGAAATAAAGTGCAACCCAAAGTCAATAAAAGGGCCACCTGGAATCATACCTCAAGCTCATCAACTATGAATTTCCATAAATAAGATATCATCGGTTTTTCCTTAAATCCCTCCTAATTATTCATTAATCAAAAGTCATGTTATTATCTTTTACTCTTTCTTTCAAACAATGCTTTTAACACCAGTGAGGTAAATAAGGCCAATAGTTTGTCAAAAATCATATGACACTCACCTGAGACTCTGGTGTATTGAAAGCACGACCTCAAGCCCAATATTTTAGTATCATAAGCAACAAAGGCGTAAGAATAAGCCGAAAAATCATATCAAGTGACCAACCGAAACCATACAAGTCAACCAAGCGGCATCCTAAGTTCAAATCACATAGTAGCAAATTCTAAGGACTCTAACGATGTAAGCAAGTCAAGATATCACCTAGACTAAGGATCCAACAACTAAAACCCTAACTAGTCACTAACGATGATCATCCACTCCAAAATTCTTAATAGGATATCAACACTTAAATCACCACCCAAATCATGCATTACTACTCAAAATATATCAATTTTAACCAAGCCAAGTCTAATAAGAGTAAGCCATATCCTACCTCAAAGCTGGAACCGCACTCGAAATATTAAACTTTTGTCTTTCCTTTCCGAGCCACCTCTAAAGGATGCCACTCTACAAAATTATCGAAGAACACATTAAAACAAGGACAACGATACCCATATTGCTATAATTGAAAACAAAACTAAAAATTGGGTCAGAATGTGATATTGGGACCTGCGCATGAAATTAAAAAACCAAATCCGTCAAAAGGTCCCAAATGACTCAAAGAACTTGTGTCCCAAAAATGGGCACATTCCGGAAGAGCTCAAATAATCCCACCAATTTCAAGCCCTAGAATAGTTCAAAATGCAAGAAAAAATGAAATTTAAGCAAAACTTACAAGGTTTTTAAGATGGAAAAGGGTCTCGAAATATCCCCGCAAGAATTCCAACCATACCGGAGCAAGAATGATCGAAAATGGCTAAGAATTGCTCTCAAAATCCCAATTTTTTAAAGTCTTGAAATGGGAATTAGCTGCTGGAAACAAG
Organism: Solanum dulcamara; assembly: GCF_947179165.1. NCBI lineage: Eukaryota > Viridiplantae > Streptophyta > Magnoliopsida > Solanales > Solanaceae > Solanum > Solanum dulcamara. The sequence goes on along the minus strand of NC_077245.1, from coordinate 47,925,074 downwards.
TCTTTTAATTCACTGAAATTAGTGAATTTATTCATCGCGATCGTGATCTGGGCCTCGCAATCGCAAGGTGTTCTCCAGCTAACCCATCACGATCGTGATTCTCAATCATGCAATTGCGATGCCCAGGGTTTAGACCTTCACAATCACAGGCCCCTAGGTCGCGAACGCGAAGCGAAAAAGCTCTTGCACCAGCAGTTCAACTGGTGCTGAACTTTGGAGAATTGTGTTTTCTCCGATGGGGGTCCGGAATTCATTAGGAACTCTACTAACGCAAACGGACTATGCTATCCAACTAGAAATGGTATTTCGGACTCAACAAAATCGACGAATTTCCCAATGAAGGTTGTTTTGATGGAGTTTTGACCCAAGTCAAAGATTTCAAAGAAAACACTTAAAATGCACAAATGGCCAAAAACTCATTTCGATCACCTTGGGACCTGAACCAAAGGTCTTCCTAGACCAAATTTGGCGTTCCAAAGCTAACCGCACTTATAAATTTTTATTTGAGTGCGTTTACTCAAAATATTGACAGAAGTCAACCCTTGGCCAAAATTTAAAGTTAAAATAGCAAAACCACCTAAACTCAAAACATAGAATCTAAAACCAAAACCAACTTTCCCTCTAGACTAAAATGGGACTTTTGGAGTTGATGGAACCGTCGAAATTCTCATACGATTTTCGAATTTCTAAATGTTAAGTAAATTCAGCTCTTTCAAATCTTAAGCCTTAAAAATGGCCAAACCACCTCAAAAGTCAATCAGATATTTTGGGAAGCGTTCCACGCATCCTCACATCACATGTAAGCTATAAAAAAGTTATGGGAAGGGGTAAAATAGTAAAAACACATAGAAGTTCAAAAAATGACCTTGGAGGTCGTTACACATAAATTCACCTTCCATAATCATCACCATATTGACATCAAAGCGCTGCCATAGCATGTGAACACAGTATTTTGTAAAGATAAAAAACTCTTGTGTAAGATTTGCATCGGAAATCAACTATTGCAACTACATTGTGATCGGTGACAATGTACTCTTAGTTGACAGTTTAAGATCCAATAGCTTATTCTCCAAATTAACATTTTTTTTCAATTTTTGGTTCTATCTTAGAAACAAACATGGTTGATGTATTGATGAACATGTTGCGCCTCTCATAATATTTTTTCATATCTCCAATTTATTTTACCAAAAAGAGCAGTAATGGGATATTCTCTTTTATCAAGAAATATTGCATTAATCGACTCATCAATGTTTGATGTCATAATTTTTTACTTATAAAAATAACCATTAAAATTGTTAATAAAATTAAAATTACTAAAATATATTATACAGAGCAACAATTTTAGCAGTTATTGTATTTGTTTCACAATTGTAGCACTTGTTTCATGCATCTGATGTAGTCGTTTCTGCAATTATTGTAAATTCAGTACACAGTTTTAGCTGTTTACCTATTTTCTAGAAAAAAATACTTTGCTCCATCTTTGAAATCCAACATGTTCCATATGTGCGACGACCCCTAGAACCTTATCCCTTATTTGATTGAAGTAATCATTGAATTCATCTACGCTATACGCTTTTATCTTTTTATAAAAGTGGTAGACGACTTTTCAATTGTGAAAGTTATTTCAGATGTTTTCAATGAGGTGCTTCATGCAACAACCATAATGAGACAGTTGAAACATAATTTCAACCATCTTTTTAATACTTGGATATCTGTCAGAAGTTATGCAAAATTCTGGGGTATCATCCACAAAGCTGCTCATTTGCTTGAAGAAGTATCTGTAGGAGGAATCACACTCAGTGTCCACTACACAAAATGCCATTAGAAAAATATGATCCTCTGTATCTTGTGTTACGACAGACAATAACACTTCTCCGCACTTATTATTCAAGAATGTCCCATCCAAAGTGATGACTTTTTGAATATGTTGAAAACCATGAATCGAAGCTCCATAGGCAACAAAACAATATTTGAACCTACCATTTTCATCAAGCTTCAAATTTGTCTTACTTTTCGGATTTAACGTTGTAAGCATATAACGGTAAGCATCAAGCACTGCATAACTGTGCTCATATGTCCCCCTTACCAAATCCTTTGCAATCTTAGTTACACTCCAAACCTTCCAATAACTAACCTTGCAGCCCAATTCAGTATGGATTGAATTCTGAATATCCTTTGTAGAAGGGACTTTACCTTTGGAAAACCTATCCTTGAAGTATTCACCAATGACTTTTGTTGTGGCATGTGGGTTATGTCTCATGAGATGTTGCGAACCACATAAATATATTTTTTCATACTTTTTGATATAAAATCTATCAGTACTTTCAGGCTTTAAAGCTCTCAGCCACCACTTGCATTCGAGATGTACACATTTGATACAATACATGATATACGAGTTGATCACCTTTTTCATTTTAAAATCTTTTTTCACACAAGCAATTTTCAATGCAGTATCTAGCTCTTGCTTATTCTTGAATGACATACCGATGTAAAAATCAGTTTCATCAAATTGAGTATGATTAGATGGCTGTGCAGTTTCTGGTGTATTATGGTCAAATTCAGGAGCAGAAGTAGGAGTAGGAATAGAAATAAAAGGAGTATGTTCATCGATACTTTCTTTTTCTAGAAGATCTTTTAATATTTCTTGATTTTGATGGTTTTCAATTAATGTTTCACATACATATACCAGTAAAACAGGTCTACCTTCATATTCTATATAAGTACGCAAACTTAATTAATTTTTTTATCTTAAAATGAGCTACCTTATGCTTTTCACCACAATGATGCTTGCAAGTGATAACAAGATCTTTCAACTCACAATTTAGATCACAATAGGAAATGATTTTGTTTGCTTCATACATGATATCTTGATCCATAATGACCGGTATCGTCTTTATCATTTGTTTGTTTTTTCAACGCCAAATATAACAATTGTTGGACTTACCCATTCACCATTGCAATTAATTCCAACATATATTTTGTTCTCCATTGATGGAGTTAAATGTAGGTACTTATATTATGATTCAAAAAAAATTGGTCATAATTTATTTTTGATTCTGTTTGCAGTTTATTCAGCAATTGTTGTATCTGTTTAGTAATTGATGCAATAATTGTTGATTTTTTTTAGCAATTGCTGCAACACCTGAAACATCTAAAACAACAGTTGCCTAACATGTTTCCGTTTGCAGTATTTATTTCAGTAATTGATGCCACAATTGTTTAAATATATTTAGCAATTACTGCAACACCTACAACAACAATTGCTAAATGTGTTTTAGCAACTGATAAAAAATATAAGTAACAATTAGTGCAACAACTACTAAAATAGATACAACAATTGTTGTAATATATACAATAGTTGTATTTGCTTCATCATTTAATTCAACTGCTGATGAAGCATTTGCTGGAACATATCCAACAGTGCTAAAACAAATTCAGCAGTGATCAAAAAAATCCAAATGAGCAATAGACACAAAACAACAATATTTACTTATCAAAATTGTCGAAAATCACTTCTCAAGTAATGCCCAATGCCACAACAATGCAATTTAGTTCCAAATTGAAGAAATTTTAAAATAATTTTTAAATTAAAAAAGAAGAGAAAAAGAAAAGAGGTGCTCTGCTCTCTCTCTCTTCTTTCAGGCACAGTAATACTCAACAATATAATACAAGGAGAAAGCAGAAGAAGAAGAAGAGAAAAAATGCATGAAATTGGAATGGGGAAAAGCTGTGCCTTTTTTTAGTTAGAGTTTTATTGGAATGGGTCAAAGTGTAAAAAAAACTTGAGGACTGATTGAAAAAAGGTCAAAGCTCATTAATTACTAACCATAAATTGTATATTGATACTCTATTGGTATCATATAGGCTGGGGTACTGACGTAAGAATGACATTGGCGCAACAACAACAATAATAACAACAACAACATACCTAATGAAATCCCACAAAGCCTTCCTCAAAACTTTGTCATAAGCCTTTTCCAGATCAATGAACACCATATGCAAGTCCCTCTTCAACTCGTGAATTGTAAAATTAAAAGGGGTATAAAAGTAATGGGCATTTAAGGGTAAATATTTTTCCTTTTGGGGTAGAAGTGTTCTTTTTCCTATTTATTTCAATTTATGTGACACAAATAAAATTTAAAAAGTCAATTAAATATTTTATATATTTTTAAAAATATTTTCAAATATTGATAATTATGATTTATAGTACTTTTTATGTAATTTGCAGGTAATATATATTACTCCTCATTTTCCAATTTATGTGACACAAATAAAATTTTGAGATTCAAACAAAATTTTCATATATATATATTTTAAATATTTTAAGCAATTGATTATTTTCACTTATAGTACTTTTTATTTATATAACAAACTAAAAAGAAAACTAATAATTCATTGAAAACTGGATTTCTAACAATATAATATCTCGTACTCTCTCAGTCCTATTTTATATGATATAGTTTGACTTGACATGAAATTTAAGAAAGAAAGAAAGATATTTGAAATTTGTGGTCTAAAATAAATTATGGATGTTTGTATGGCTATAAATCTTTTCATTATGGATAAAAAAGATATTTTAAAGTTAAATTGTTACTAGGGAAATGTGTCATTTTTTTAGAGCTGACAAAAACAAAAGCGAGTCATATAAATTGGGATAGAAAAAATAAAAAAATCAACATAATTTATTTCATTAATCATAAGCACATTTAATTAATTTGATAAAAAAATTAAAATTATTAACATTACTAAATTGCACTTGTTTCTTAAGCTATTATTTCTTATTTATCCCAAAAATTGATTAGTTGTAACTTTTTAAAAGTAAAGTTTCTCCATTTAAAAGCTACTATTGTACTACTGCTATACTACACTATTGACACATTGTATTAATATGCAAGATCTTTAAAAGAACTGTGCATATCAAGCACGTATCTTAGTAGGCGTTTGGACATGCGATTTCATATTATGATATGAAATAATTAGATGAAATCAACGTTTGGACATGCAAGTTCACGCAGATTTCATCTCATGATTTCATATCATGAGACGAAATCGCAAATTCTCCAAAAAGCATGATTTAGAAATTCAAATCATGATTTGAAAATTTTCAAATATAAAATTGACCCACAAGTTTATATTTTGTAAAAAAAGAGACCCAAATTTATATCTACTAACCATTTATTTCATATGTAAATAAAATTTATAATTCATATAATTACTTTTTAAACTATTTATATCTCGATTATTGCTTGGAAATATTTTTTTGGAATATAGGGTGTATGAACCGGAGCCCTAGAATTATTGATTTATCGTGAATAAATATGTTAGTTTTGTATTAGGTTTCAATAATTCTCTAGATTTTCTTATTATATAGTTAATTCAAGTTTTTATATATTGAGATATGTAATTAAATATTAGGTGTATTTTGTTATATGAATACCATCAAAGTTATGTTATTTTTAGGAATTAAGACTTAATAGGCTTGCGATTTAGGAAATTAATTATAGTAATATGAGTGTCTACGGACTTGTCTGCTTATGGATACTGCATACTTGATAGATTGAAAACGTTATGAGGCATTGAAGAAGGGAAAAAATTGATGAATTAGCTTGCTTGCTTGATTTCGGTTATTCGATTGAGGTAGGTTTTGGTTTATTCTACATCATATATAGATTTTTAATAGTGATTGATAGTTATTGAGTAATGTGAAGTTTAGTATGCATTTAATTATTATAGTTTGGATGGTTGATATGTTGTTGTGATTGGTTTGCAATTCCAAGACCTTTAATCCATAATCTTGAATTTGCCCTATCAAAAGTGATGCCTTGAATAAAGAAATATTGATGAAATATTGTTAATGAAGTGTAATTTGTTAATAAAGAATGATAAATTAATTATATTTGGATTGAATGTCATATTCTGACACGATATTATTACATCGAGTGTCATATTATAACACGGTATATTTGGATATGATGTCAAGTTCCAACATGATATATTTAGATCGGGTGTCACGAGATGACACAATATATTTAAATTGGTTGTCACGCACCGACACAATATTATTAGATCGGGTGTCACGTTCCAAAATGGTAATATTAAAGGAAAACAAAGTAAATTACTTAATACTATCCAATCTCAAATAACTCATTTCTCAAAAGAGCATGATGTGGAGGCCTGAGTCCTCATGTGTGATCTTGATATTGTTGACTGGTTATATAATTATTCATTGTGTTGTCACTTGATTTTGATCTTGTTGGTTGTCACCTGTTAAGTGCTACGGTTGATTTGCCCCTATTACTTTATGCATATTGATCTCTATTTTGAGTTGGCCGATGATACCTACTCAGTACATGTTGTCTTGTACTGATCCCTACTTGTATTTTTCTTTATTTTATATTGTGGAGTGCAGCGAGTGTACCATCGACTTTGACTCTCCCTCAGCCCTAGCCAATGTCCAGCACATTGGGTTTTAGGGTGAGCTATTACTCTTAGCTCGTGTTAGATTATTTCAAACTTGGTATTTTAAGATTAGGTGTCCTTGATGTGATGACTTTCAGATTTTGAAAAACGTATGTAATAGACTTTAGTGGTTGTTGGTATTTCTTACTTTCACAAGTTGAGCTTCCGCATTATTGTCGTCTTTTATAAGTTGAATTACTAATATAAGTTGGGGTTTGTATCGTTTGTTCCACCATCTAGAAGGTTAAGTATGGGTGCCATTTGTGGCCTATTTTGGGTTTTGAAAAACTTGGTATCAGAGCATTAGATTTGGTGATATCATCACATAAGGATAAGTCTAGTAGAGTCTTGCGAAAGGGTATAAAGACGCCTTTAATTTTCATCAAAAGGCTACAGACCTTAGGAAAACTCCATTCCTTATTTCTTTCATACTATTACTTGAACCCAATTAGTATCTAGGTGATACAAATTGGTATCTGATCTTCTTTACTCTATTTTTGCAAATGATCAGAACTAGAGCAACAACAACGCCTGATCCATTCGTTGGAGCTGGGACTAAAGTAGAGTAATGTAAGGAGTATCTGGGATTTGATAAATTGAGTATGTCTATGATTGTAATGGGGACTAGATTGGTTGATTATGGGTAGCTAAATATCAAAGAGGTGGAGTCAGATGAATGGAAATGTTTGATATGGGCACTATGAAATGAGTATTTTGTGTTATTCAACCTCGGTTCCATATAATCTTATGTCACCACCTACTTTATTTTGGATATGGCTTAGAGTATGATTCACTACGTAGTCCCACGTGTATTTCCATATCTATAGGTGATTCTTTAAAGGTGGACTAGATGTACTGATCTTGTGATTGTCATCTTGGTAGGGTGACATCCTTGGGTAGACTTGGTCATTGAGTTATGGAAGATGTAGTGTTGTTTGGGTTTGTTGAAGTATACCAATGGTTCTACATGCACCACTTTTCTTATGGGAATATATAGAGGAGCTACAATGAATACTTACAGTTATCCGACAGTCTTAAGATTCATCTGGTCGTCGGGGTCATATCTCGGCTATGTGTGATTAAATGTGGGGACCGTTGAGTCTAGTTCTGTCTCTTTTAAGGGTTGTTTACTATCATAGCTATTGATCTAACATTTTTGATAGTGTTGTTAGAGGTTCTGTATGACTTGGGCAACGTGTTTTGACTTCTTCATGGAGAAGTATATCCCCTGGATGTTGAGGGATAAGAGGGGAGATGAGTTCCTGAATATAGAGCAAGGGAAGATATCTATTGCAGTCTATGTGGATAGGTTTCGTGCCTTATCCAAATATGCTACTTAGCTTTGCTTCAGTCCAGAAGAGTGGATTTTGCCGCTTTGTAAAAGGATTGAGGTCAGAATCTCTACTATGGTTTCATAGATTGAGTGTATATCAAAGAGGGTCATGATACGACTACTACAATTGTATCAAAGCTTACTTGGTTAGAGTTGTGGATTGTGTTACTTCTACTAGCGACCTAATCTATGAAAGAATGCATATCGCTTGGGCTAGAGATGAAACTGATTTGTTAATGTTTTGTAGCTATTTAATGGGTAGAAATGTGTGGTCCATTTAGGTACAATCTTCTCAATAGATATAATGTATTCTAGTGGTGGATCTAATAGACTTTCACGATGTGGTACTAGTGGTATATGAAAATGGATACGTCAATTATCAAATGCTAATACTAATTACTTAAGAATTTATCAGTCGTATCACATGTTTGTATAATGAGATTTGATGTTGCATTCACATTTGAGATACCAACTAGTCTGTTACTACGGATGCTTAGGTAAATCATTATTTATAAGAAAGATTTTAGTGGTGAATCTTTGACATGATTAATGCATTTATGTTATCGAGTGTATTATGAAGATTCTAAATGAGGATCGGTGATTTGATCATAAGCTTCAAAGGAGTGGATCGATATAGGAATGATAATATTATGGGTAAAGAAAGTCCCAATGAGTAAACTTGGGTAAAGGCAATTGAAGTTTTAGTAAGAACGTGTATATAAAATTTGGTTAGTCCTATGGATTTGGTTGGTAAAGTTGGGTTTAAGGTGTCATGTCGATGACAAGGTTGACTTGTGGTGATGGCAGAGACTAATGAGCATGATGGTATCAAAAGTTATGATTGAGATGCAACTATGTGATAAGAATTTTTGGTTAAATGGCTTCGGTATGGTAATAACGACTTGCGAATATCTAAGGTTGTGGTTTTCTACTATTTGGTGAGTAGCGCAGTCATATGAAAAGTTATAGGATGTGTTGAGACACCACTTGAATATAATTGAAAGGAACTAGAGTCATAAATGAAGAGAATTAGTGGGATGTAGTTTAACCTTCGGAAAGAGATGAGAATAAGGATAGTTACTCTAATTACAAGGCCCAAGATGTATCTTCAGAGAGAGTGGATGATTGGATTTAGAGACACATTGTTCAATCTGTTTTGCTCTTGTTATGGTGATAGTGTTACATGTCATTTATATGGGTTAAAAACTATTGGATAAGATTTAAGAAAGAAGTCTGCAGGCGTTTAACTCGAGTTGTGGTGATAAGTTCCTTTGTGGTTTTGAGTTTGGTAACTGGTATAGTTGGATTTTAATGAAGGATATAGTAAGATCGATGGAGAGCGATCAATGATGAACTAAGATACGTGAATTCATAAAGTTTTTCGTGGTATGAGCTAATGTTGATAGATAAGGGAATTAGGTGACACAGTTGGAATGAAAATCCATATTTTTCATTGAGAGTCTACGTTCGTGGTAGTATGTTTTGTCAAGATATGGATGGATAAGGTAAGAAATGATCGATTGCATCGGGTATTGAGCATTTAAAAGGTCTTGTGCATGGCTTGGATTGTAAATTTGATTACTTTTGATTGTTAAAGGACCTAAGGGATGGTTTCACTTAAAATTTTGGTTTAGAGGATGAGGTAAAATATCACGGGTTGTTGGTCAAATGATGAAATTGGTAAATGAGTTAGCGATAAGAACATGAGTTTAGCATATTAAAGAGTTCAAGGTATTTGGAATTTACATCATAGGAAGAATATAAGAAAGTGAAGGTTTAAGACATCTCGTATAGACCATTGATTCGGAGTTGAAGGCTGTATGAATTTTCGCCTTTGAGTTCGGATATGACCATGCAATCGGCAAAAACTTACTAGGGGCTTATTAGTGACTTTTATGAAGTTTGGATTTTGATTTGCGTAATAAGTAGTTTGAGGATGAGAAACTGATTCAAATTTATGATATGATCTTGCAAGGAGAGGCCAAAGAGGTTGTGATTGATGAGGAAGACATCCTAAGGATTAAGGGGCAGATATATGTACCCCGTGTTGATAATTTGATTCAAACCATTCTTGCAAAGGCTCATAGTTCGAGGTACTCTATACATCCTGGTGCAACCAAAATGTATCACGATCTGAGATATCATTATTAGTAGAATAGAATAAAGCGTGACATTGTTGATTTTATTTCCAGTGTCCAAATTGTCAATAGGTAAAATATGAGCTTTAGAGGCCTGGAGAGATGCTTCAGCGAATACCTATTCCCGAATGGAAGTGGGAAAGGATAGCAATGGATTTTGTGGTTGGTCTTCTAAAGACATTGGGTAAGTTTGATTCGATATGGATTATTGTTGACAGGTTAACTAATTTTGCACACTTCATCCCAGTTAAGGTGACTTATAATGCAGAAAAGTTAACCAAACTCTATATTTGTGAGATTGTTCTATTGCATGGAGTTCCATTTTCCATCATATTTGTCACGCCCCGGGACGGTACCCTAGACGTGGCCGACACTCAAAGACCATTGCTAGTTCCTAAGAGAACCACTTAGTCCAATCACACATCCGTTCATACAATCAATCAGCAGAAGGCTTAAAATAAAGAATAATTTAGTGGGCAACTCAAATCATCGATCTAACTCAAGGAAGAAAGGCCATGGGCCAACAAATCAAACTCCACTCTATGTCATTAAAATAGTCTGATAAGAATAATTCAAGGAAATAAAATACTCAATCGACCCATCACTATTTAGTCTATGAAGCCTTTATCACTACTATCTAATTGGTTCCAATGACAGGTTCATGGCTACCTCAAATCAGGATGAAAAGAATAAACTCAACGCAAGAATAACATAAGTGATGTCCTCCGAATGTAAGGGAAGACTCACTAATAAGATGAGTGTGAATAAATCCTTAGCAGTGCGCTTATTGATGATCTCTTAAACCTGTCTCTGCATCATGAAATGATGCAGGTCCAAATGGACGTCAGTACGTGGAATGTACGAGTATGTAATATGGTAGAATGAAACATGTGTCAAGATAGAACAATACCGTTTCAAATATATCAAGTCATAAAGATAAGAGGGACTCAATCAAGGTGTCATAAGTTTAAAGTAAGAGCACAGTTTAGACAGAGACCAATCATATACAATCCGATCCAATACAATCATATAAAATCCGATCCAGTCCAATCATATACAATTCGATTCAATTCGATCTAATCCAATCATATACAATCCGATCCAATCCAATCATATATAGTTCTATCACATACCATCCAATCCAATCCAATTACATACTATCCAATCCAATCCAATCCTATCCAATCCAATCATATACAATCCAATCCAATCAAATACAATCCAATCACATACTATCCAATCCAATCCAATAAAGTTAAAGGACTCAAATCAATAGATATTTAAATTAGAATTTACCAATGTTTTATAATTCGACTCAATCATTTATAATCACAATCAAGCCAATCATATCATGCACAATCCACTCAATTTGGGAGTTTCTCTAACCGAAAAACATTACCTATGAGCCAGTGATATACAATAAGCCAATATTATTGCCACGTTCATCCATACTTTGCCAGGGTATGAATGAATCAACCAATCATGGATCCATCAATCAATCAAGTCTTAGCATTTCAAGATAATGAAATGGAAAATATCCGAATTTAACGGTCCAATCCTTTCCTACATTGGCTACATAGTTCATGGGATTTGAGTATGGACTATACTCTTACCCAATTCAGTGCTCAATACTCCTCCCAAGACTCAATATGCTCATATCTATCAGGTGAGTAAAATACTCAAAATACTCATTTAGTCTCTTTGGACTTACTTTCAAATCAACTCATTTAGTCTCATTGGACTATTTTCAAAACTCAATCAATCTAGTCTCATTGGACCTTCTTTCAAAACTAAATCAACTCATCTCAATCATCAAACTCTTTTTTTTTTAAATTTGATACAATCTCAACTCAATGAATGTAGTAAATATAAATGCATTTAAAACATAATTTTAACTCCTCAACCCAATCTCAAAATAGACGTTTTAATGTAAAAATACTCAACTCGTTTATCTAACTCATATATATAACTAGAAGTCACTGAGTTAGATCCTACACGCACATGAAGAATGGTTCGAGTCTTGGTAAAAAAATTGGGGTGTTATAATATTAGATTAAGGTATGCAATTTATTTCTAACTTTTGGAGGACTTTGCAGGCTGAGTTAGGTACTAGACTGGATCTTAGTATTGCATTTTATCCTCAGACTGATGGTCAGTCTAGGAGAACAATTCAATTGCTAGAGGATTACTTCGTGCATGCGTGATAGATTTTGGTGGTCATTGGGATCAGTTCTTACCCTTGGCAGAGTTTTCGTACAATAATAGCTATTACTCGAGTATTGATAGGGCTCTGTTTGGGCATTGTATGTGAGGAGATATAGGTCTCCTATTTGTTGGTTTGATGCATTTGAACTGAGACCTTGGGGAACTGACAGTTTGAGAAAATCATTAGAAAAGGTAAAATTCTTTCAAGAGAAGCTTCTAGCAGCTCAAAGCAAGCAGAAGGAATATGCAGACCAAAACGTCAAGGGCATAGAGTTTTTGGAGGAAGAGCAAGTGTTGTTGAAGGTTTCACCCATGAAGGGTGTGGTAAGATTTAGTAAGCGAGGTAAGATCAGTATGAGGTATGTTGGTCCGTTTGACATTCTTAAGCATATTGGAGAGGTGACCTATGAATTGACTATACCTCCAGATTTGTCCGGAGTGTACCAGTGTTTTATGTGTCTATGTTGAAGAAATATCATGGGGATGAAAACTATATTATTCTCTGGGATTCAGTCTTAATTGATGAGAATTTGTCCTATGGGGAGGAGCCTATAACTATTCTAGATAGGGAGGTTAGCAAGTTGAGGTCTAAGTAGATTGCATTTGTGAAGGTCCATTGGAAAAATTGTGTGGTTGAGGAATCCACTTTGGAAACTGAGGCGGATATGCGTGGAAGATATCCACATCTATTCGTCGAGTCAGATACCTTTTTTTTCTACCCTCGCTCTTCTTTTGACCATTCGGGGATGAATGAGGGGTAAATTATATCTATTGTAATGACCCATTAGGTTGTTTTGAGTACTAGAACTATTTATTTCATAAAAGACTTATCCCATAAATTTTAATGGGAATTTTGGGCTATTCGATAACTATGATTATTTAGTTAAGGGGTAACTTTAGATAATAATTTAATTGGTGGGCTAACGTGATAACTTAGTTAATATATTATATCACTTTTTCCATATTTATTAAAATAAGTTAGTAGATTTTGTCACTTTTAGTACATGATTAATTGAGAAAAGAAAATAAAAAGAAAAAGAGAAGGGTTTGGGGGCGTCGAACACAAGGCAAAAGGGAACAAACTACTTCAGGTAAAATCCTCTCTAAAACTCCAACTATGCAGTGATTCTATGTTGTATGACATGAACATTATTATATTAGTTGGAGGCACAAGGAATTTGCACTCTCAAATTTTCTTTTGTTGGAATTATATGGATAATGGTTAGTGGACAATTATGTCCTAATGATTGGGGCCAATGATTGGATGATAATTTCTTGGAAATAATTTTTAGGAATATAGGGTGTATGAACCTGAGCCCTCAAATTGTTGATTTATCGTTAATCAATATGTTAGTTCTGTATTTGGTTTCAATAATTCTCCAGATTTTCTTATTATAAATTTAATTCAAGTTTTGATATATTGAGATAGGTAATTAAATATTAGGTGTATTTTATTATATGAATACCATCAAAATTATGTTATTTATAGGAATTAAGACTTAATAGGCTTGAGATTTAGGAAATTGATTATACTAATATGAGTGTCTACGGACTTGTCTGCTTATGAATACTGTATACTTTATAGAGTGAAAACGTTCTGAGGCATTGAAGAAAGGATAAATATTGGTAAATTAGCTTGCTTGGTTGACTTCGGTTCTTCGGTTGAGGTAGGTTATGGTTTATTCTATATCATTGATAGAATCTTAATAGTGATTTATAATTATTAAGTAATGTGTGAAGTTTACTATGCATTTAATTATTGTGGTTTGGATAGTTGATATGTTGTTGTGATTGGTCTGCAATTTCAAGCCCGTGAAATCCATAATCTTGAAGTTTCCCTATCAAAAGTGATGCCTTGAATAAAGAAAATTTGATAAAATATTATTAATGAAGTGTAATGTGTTAATAAAGAATGATAAATTAATTATATTTAGATCAGGTGTCATATTTAGACACGATATTATTGGATCGAATGTCATGTTTTGACATGGTATATTTGGATCAGGTGTCATATTTCGATATGGTATATTTGGATCGGGTGTCATATTCCGATACGATATTATTGGATCGAATATCATATTCTGACACAGCATAGTTGGATCGGGTGTCATGAGCCAACATAATATATTTGGATCGGGTGTCACGAATCAACATGATATTATTGGATCGGGTGCCACGTTCCGGCATGATAATATTAAAGGAAAATAAATTAAATGACTTAATTCTACTCAATATCAAATAACTCATTTTCCAAAAGAGCGTGATGTGGAGGCCTGAGTCCTCATGATCTTGATATTATTGACTGGTTATATAATTGTTCATTGTGTTGTCACTTGATCTTGATCTTGTTGGTTGTCACCTGCTAAGTGCTATGGTTGATTTGTCGCTATTACTTTATGTATAGTGATTTCTATTTCTAGTCGGTCGATGATACCTACCAAATACATGTTGTCATGTACTGACCCCTACTTGTATTTTTCTTTATTTTATATTGTGGAGTGCAGTGAGTGTACCATCGACTTTGACACACCCTTAGTTCTAGCCAGTGTCCAGCATATTGGGTTTTAGGGTGAGCTATTACTCTTAGCTCGTGTTAGATTATTTCAGACTTGGTATTTTAAGATTAGATATCCTTGATGTGATGACTTTCAGATTTTGGGAAACGTATGTAATAGACTTTAGTGGTTTTTGTTATTTTTTACTTCCATATATTGAGCTTCCGCATTATTGTCGTCTTTTATAAGTTTAATCACTAATATAAGTTGTGGTTTGTATCATTTGTTTCCCATCTAGAAGGTTAAGTGTGGGTGTCACTCATGACCCATTTTGGGTCATGACACAATCGATCCCCATAAAATCGGCGGATGTCAAACAACAACCAATTATACTTGTAATAGGCGATGCATATGAATGAAGAAATTTGGTGTACCAACTGTGATCAGGGCCTTTAACCCAAAGCATATACACCTACCTCTATCCCTGGCATGCAAGGTAGGAAACACGTAGCTCCCTCATCCGGTACTATGGTACTCACGACTAGAGGGGCCAGTAGGAGATGCGGGAAAGTCCGTATATCCCTCTGCTCCCATAACAGGTCTTAGGAATATATCGTCTCTTTTGTGGAATCTGAGGAATAAACATCCAAATCGATGCAACCAATGAATAAAAGGGAAATGATGCGCCGGCTAGTCAAGTAAAAACTGAATGCTCCTCCAGTGTCTCAAATGCCTCAAAAGTCAGTATATAAAAAGGAGCACATCCCCGACATCTCATATATCTCAAAATATCAATGAAACTAGTAATTTAGGTGGTATGACTCTAATTAAAACCAGTTTAAAATAATGTCACGATCCGATTTATTAGGTCATGATGACACCTATCATAACCCTCCGATAGGTAAGCCAAACCAATAAACTGGTACTAAAAGTAATGGGTATAAGAGAGAAATACTAAATAGAACTAAGAGAACCGAAAAAAAAGAAATAAGGAGAAACTAGATAAATATATACAAAATACAAAAAACAAAGTCCCTCCCATAATCTGGGAGTCACTAGTACGGAGCTGCTACCAAAATAAAATGAATACAAGTTCCAAAAGTGGACCAAAATTATATATAACACCGGCTAGTCTCAAAAATACTAAAAGACGGTCCATCCAAGCTGAAGGAGACAGAAATGATCTCAGAACGTCATATGCTCACCCTGGTCTTCGAAACTGACTACAGTAGGCTCGATCTATCTGCGACGATAGCTGGTGCTAGGACTTGCATCACGAAAGTAGATGTAGAG
The DNA here is from genome assembly GCF_947179165.1 of Solanum dulcamara. Taxonomy (NCBI): domain Eukaryota; kingdom Viridiplantae; phylum Streptophyta; class Magnoliopsida; order Solanales; family Solanaceae; genus Solanum; species Solanum dulcamara. Next base: position 47,909,151 of record NC_077245.1, on the reverse strand, counting down.
TGCAGTATGAGTACCAGATATAAGGTATCCAATAGGCATCATAGACCGACTGAGCAGGAAAGGTAAATACAACATGAAAAAGAGGAATAAGCCTAAACAAGAGTTGTAATAAGAATCTAAGGTAAGGAAGGAAAATAACCCAACGAACGGGAAGATACAAACTAGGAAGACTACAACTAGCTACACCCAACTGGGCGCCCATAAGCTAATCGGGATACTTGTGCGTAAGTTTATATAAAACCCGGATGAACCCCCATAAAATCTTCTGGTACATAGAATAGCTATGTCAAAAAAGGTTAGAAACTAAGAATCTGCGGTACCCAGGACTGACGAACCACATTATTCCCAAAGAAAGAATCTTTGAGAATCGATTAGCAATGAATGCTCTAGAGGTCGAGGCCGGGACTGGTACCTGGATGCTCGCCCGAATTCTCAATATGGTCAAGGCTGGGACTGGAACTCGGATATTTGCCATAATCCATCAATACGGTTGAGGCTAATACCGGGACCTTGATACTCTCCATACTAATAAGTCAGTGGAAGCAGGGACTAGGACCCGAATGCTCCCTAATGGAATTCCAGAATGGAGTCCGGGATTAGGACCCAGATGCTCACAGATGATTTTATCGATGACCAAACATTCTTTTTTCCAATTAAACACTAATAACCACCGAGGATCTCTTCCATAATGAATCAATCGATATATCGCCAAGGCTTCAATCGGAACTGAAAAGACGAACAAGAAGTCTGGTATCACCAACATGTCTTGAATGTTGCAATCATAGAAAGTTATGGATGAGGTTGTTCAGGAGAACAAAGTTACCTCCTAGCTAAGGCCCAACTACCAGTCACTAGTTTGCTACACCAATCCACAAGGATCTAAGTCCACCGGAGCGACGCTGATGCATTTAAAGTAAGATCCACAACTTATACTAAGGCCAACATGTTCCACAATACCAAGTATAAGAAATCGATACCACTTGTAGTATTAACATTTAACAAAAGAGATCACATGCTTTTAATTACCTAAAATACCCATTAAAAGCCTAAACTATGATTTCTAGAACCTAAGATATGTAAATAAGCTACCCAACCCAAAATTCCATCTATATCAACATAAGTACACACATTCCAGCTCAATCGAAAGAAAGAAAAGTCGTAGCCTACCTATAGGCCGAACACGCTATCAAAAACAGACTCAGAAAATCAATACAATTGTTATGACATTAAAATTATCGAATGCAGAGACGGGTCAATTTTGGAGTCAAAATCGAGAATTATGGGACCCACATCGGAAGTTTTGAAACTAACCCCAAAAATAGATCCTAATCAGCCCCCTGAACTCATATCCCAACTTGGGACACAGTTCGAGGCTCGAAAACTCCACAAATCAATTCATTCATCAAAACCCAATTCTAGACCAAAATCAATAACTGGGGAAACAACTATTGGCGCAAAAATAACTAAAACGAAGTCTCAACAGCTAAAACCAACTATACCACAACGTTCCTCATGAAAACCCACATAATTTAGCATTAAGAATTTTCAAAATCGAACCTACAATGCCCAAGAAACCAGTCCCCAAAGTTGATTAAAATTCCACTCCAAAATTCAACAAAAAAAGGAGGTAAAATCGTGATATTTACCACAATCAAATGCCCCATTTCAGTTATAGCATTGTGGAATTCTCCTCAAAATTCCATTCGAGATAAGCTTTTGAATTGCTCAAATGGGACCTAAATTGGCCAAGAAATCACTTCTCAAAATTCTCCAAAATGTCACTCCAAAAACAATAAACAAAAGCAGTTAAAATGCGGAATATACCTCAAACGGAGTTCTCAAATCACTTTTCGAGCTCACCAACGTGTTCCTATCGAAAATCAATTCAATTTGGACCTTTGAATCTTTGAAATTGAGCTCAAAATTGTGGATAAATCATTTTTCAAAATTTGGACTTAAATTTGAAAAGTTCATGATGAACAGTAACTACGATGAATAGTGTCAACACAGTCCAAAATTTGATTTGTTTGATGCTCCGGACTCATGTAGAGTCCCATGAACACAAACCACATATGAATTCTAATTGAAAATAACATTTTGGACTCATTGGTGAAGTCAAAATTTATAATGGAAGTCTTTTTGACGAAAAGAGGTCCCACACCCAAGCACCAATTTAAAATAAAACCACAAAAGGGCTCGAAATGAGACTGAAAGCCTCAGGACCCGCACTAAAGGTCTTTGCAGACCAAACTCAGCATTCTAGAGCTAACTAAGCTGGCAAAATTTCAATCCGAGCATGTTGACCAAGAATGATGATCAAAGTCAACCTTAAGCCAAGTTTCAAAGGCTAAAGCACCAAATGGCCCAAACTCATACTGATTGCATCGATACTCGTGCCGACTATGCAACTAACCTAATTTATCTATTCCAAAGTAGATGGAGCGGTCAGAATTCCATTTTGAGGCTGTTTACATGAAGCTATGACCAAAGTCAATTTTTCAAGTTATAAAAGCTCCAAAATAGGGAAACATGACTAAAACCCAAATGAACGACCGACGATCGAGCTACCGGAACCAACATGTCATAAATGACCTGAGATCACTACAGAAATGCTCTAAACGATGAAATGGAAGCAGTATAAGGAAAATGAACTGGAGGGTAATTACAACATCTACTACTAAAAGAACTTTCGTCCGCAAAAGTAAAGACAAGGATCTACCCCAAGGGTCAAATTAACTGGGGGAACTGCTCCCACATCTCTTGCTCGGTCTCCTAGGTAGGATCCTCGATCGAACGATGTTGCCATTGGAATTTAACCACAGGGATGGGCCTGGAACGAAGCTGGCAAATATTTCTGGCCAATATAGCAACCAGATCCTCAACAAAGGTCAGATGATCATCCATCTCAATAAAATCATACCAAAGCACGTGAGACTTATCTGGATTGTACCGGTATATCATAGAAACATGGAAAACTGGATGTATAGACGAAAATGCTGGAGGTAAAGCCAACTCATAAGCAGCCTCTCCAACTCTCCTCATAACCTAAAAGGCCTAATGTACCTGGGGCTAGCTTACCCCGCCTACTAAATCTCATCATACCCTTCAAGGGTGACACCCGCAAGAATATACGATCCCCAATTTCAAAGTACAATGGTTGGTGCCTGTAATTAGCATAACTCTGATGTCTACTCTGAGCCGTCAGTCTATCCTGAATAATCCGGACCCTATCTAAGGCATCTTGTAGTAAGTCAGTACCGTGTGGCCTAGGCTCTGAAGACTCGAACCAACCAACTAGAGTGCAACAACGCCTACCATATAAGGCCTCGAATGGGGCCATCTGAATATTAGAGTGGTAGCCGTTATTTTACATAAACTCCACCAGAGTGAAGTATTGCTCCTAATAACCCCTAAACTCCAATACATAAGCTCGCAGCATATCCTCCAAAACTTGAATAGTGCGTTCTGACCGGCCATCGATCTGTGGATTAAATGCCGTGCTAAGATCAACCCGGGTGCCTAACTCTCTCTGAAATGCTTTCTAGAATCTGGAAGTAAACTGAGACCCCCTATGTGATATAATAGACATCAGTACCTCATAAAAATAGACTACCTCCTGAATATAGACTTGAGCTAGATGCTCTACACTGAAAGTAGACTGCACCATCAAGAAGTTTGCTGACTTGGTCAATCGATCAATGATGACCAAATACCATTATTACCTCTGGGAGTCTTAGTTAATCCCATCACAAAGTCCATGGTAATATTCTCCCATTTCCACTCGAGAATGGTAATCTCTGAAACACCCCACCAAGCCTCTGATACTTGGCCCTAACTTGCTGGCAACTTAATCAACAGGACACATGCTCTTCTATATCTCTCCTTATGCCATGCCACCAGTAATGCTGTCTCAAATCCCAATACATCTTCGCGGTGCACAGATGAATAGAGTATCTGGAATCGTAGGCCTCACGAAGGATCAACTAAATAATGTCTCTAACTCTGGGAAAGCAAAGACGATCGTCAAATTGTAGTACCCCATATGAATATTTAGAAGCTTAGCCACCCTCGCCTTGGAATACTAAATCCTGAAGCTCTACCAATGCTCCAACCTAAAACTATTGGCCATGAATCTGATCCAATAGAGATGACCAAGCTCCAACAAAAGCAAGATTAGTCCAGAATCTGAGATGTTCAACTTGACCATCCCATTAGCCAAAGACTTAATGTCTAAGGGTAGGGGTAGCTCCACAGTAGGAAAGTAAGATAAACTACCCATATTCCCTATCTTCCATCTCAAAGCGTCCGCTACTACATTCACCTTGCTCATATGGTAGAGGATAGAAATGTCATAATCTGCTAAAAGCTCAATCTAGTGCCACTTTCTAGAATTAAGGTCTCTCACAATGCACATCGTATAAGTAATGCCTCCACATTTTGAGCGTGAAAACTACTGCCGCCAACTCTAAATCATGAATGGGGTAGTTGCACTCGTATGCTCTTAACTGTTTGGAAGCATAAGCAATAACTCGGCCTCGCTGCATAAGAACACACCCAAGACCTACACCAAAAGCATCACAATATACTGAAAAGCTCTCACCCTCAAATGGAAGAGTCAGAACAGGAGTAGTGGTAAGCAACTCCTTGAGCCTCTGAAAGCTTGACATACACTCGTTGGACCATACAAAGGGGATATCCTGACGGGTCAAACGAATCAATGGGGCTACAATGGTGGAGAAACCCTTGATGAAGTGCCTCTAATAACCAACCAATACGAAGAAGCTCCGAATCTTTGTAACAGATATGGGCCTAGCCTAACTACGAATAGCTTCAATCTTCTCCGGATCTACCATGATACCCTCCTTGGACAATACGTGTCCTAGGAATGCCACATACTCCAACCAAAACTCTCACTTTGAGAACTTAGCATAGAGCTGTTGATCTCTCAAAGTCTAGAGCATAATTCTCAAATACTGCGCATGCTTCTCTACACTCCGCGAGTATACTAATATATCATCCATAAATATAATAAAAAAGAGTCAAGATAAGGCCTAAATACTTGAGTCATAAGGTCCATAAAGTTTGTGGGGGCATTGGTAAGCCCAAAGGACATCATAAGGAACTCGTAGTGGCCATTAAGAGTCCAAAAAGCAGTCTTAGGAATGGCAAAAACTCTATTCCTCAACTAGTGGTAACCGTACCTCAAATCAATCTTAACAAACACGACAATACCTTGAAGTTGGTCGAATAGATCATTAATACGAGGTATGGGGTAACGATTTTTCATTGTCACCTTATTCAGCTGCCTATAGTCAACACACATCTACATAATCCCATCTTTCTTTTTAATAAACATGAGAGGAACACCCCATGGCGATATACTCGAATGATAAAGCCTTTACGTAGGAGATCCTCAAGCTGCACACTAAGCTCCTTGAGCTCTGCAGGGGCCATACAATAAGGTAGAATAGAAATGGGCTTAGTACCTGGCTCTACGTCTATAACAAAGTCAATATCTCTATTTGGGGGTAGGCCAAGTAGGTCGATAGGAAAGATATCAGTAAACTCCCCGGACCATAGAAACTGAATCAACAGAAAGGGCCTCACTGGTACATCATGGATATATGCTAAGTAGAACAAACACCCAGAACCAACTAGATGCCAGGCCTGCATAAAGGATATAATCCCCATCAGCAAATGACTATAAACACCCTACCATAAGACCGGGGGAATGCCAGGCATGGCTAAGGCAACAATCTTGGCATAATAGTCCAAAATTGCATAGTGAGTGGATAGCCAATCCATGCCCAGAATAATATCAAAGTACAATATATCAAGTAAAATAAGATCTACCCGGGTCTCATTCCCCTGAATAGTCACCACACAGGATCTACAAACCTGATCCACTACTAAAGAATCCCCTACCAGGGTCGAAACATGCAGCGACACCTTAAGTGACTCATAAATAATACCCAGATAAGGAGAAAAATATATAGATATATAAAAATACGTGGAACCTGAATCAAATAAAGCTAAAGCAGTCTGCTAACATATGAGGATAGTAGTTTTGATGACATCATCTGATTTCTCAGCCTCTGCACTAGCTGGAGCAGCATAAAAATGGCCCTGTCGGCCTCCCCCATATCCATCTGACCTACCACCCGACCTGCCTTTCTGGGGACCTCTCCGAACATCCTACTGGCCATTGCCACAAGCCTAACCCCAATCTCTGCCTCTTGGTATAGGTGGTACTGCTACCAATGGTCTAGCCCGACTAGGGCACTCTCTAGCCCAGTGCTCTAGTGAACCATAATCATAACACCCTGAAGTAGAGCGGCTTGTGATAACCCATCCATGATAGAAAGAAAGCAGACCTGATCCCCTCGATCTCTGCCCTGCGGTGAAACCTCCTGAAAAGGGCTGACTACCCTTATCTGCTGGTAGGAATTCCTGAATGGATTGGCTGGATTAATCTTGTTGGTACCTATCATGCTGGAACCGCTGGCGGGGCTTGTCATATCTGTCCTGGCTCCTAGACTAGGACCCACTGAAGCTGCCCTGATGCCTGGGCCTCTTATCGCTATCCCTTTAGGCTTGGCGATGAATAATCTCTATGGTGTGGGCATGGTCCACCACATCCAGGAAAGAGAGGCCCATAGAAACCAAGTGCTCTATCCCCAATCTCAAGTGGGGACTAAACCCACACACAAAACACAGTACTCGCTCCTCCTCAGTGGGTAGAATCATAGTGGCATGTCGGGATAACTGTTGGAATTTGGACTCATACTCGGTGACTGTCATCTAACCTTGCTTCAATCATGTAAAAGGATCCTAGAATCAGTCCTTGACACTCTTGGGGATGTACCTAGCTAAGAAGGCCTCTAAAAACTGAGTCCATGACAACAATGGTGGCCCAACTGACCTGGTTTGTAAGTAGGAGTGCCACCACTGTCTGGCAAACACACAAAACTAGTGAACGGTAAAGTCGGTGCCTCTAGACTCCACAAGACCCAAGGAGTGAAGCTTCTCCTGGCAAGTAGTTAGAAACTCCATGGCATCCTCGCCAATGACTCCATAAAACATCAGGGGTGACAACCTCTGAAATAACCCAACATCTTCTACTCTTATAAGGATAAAACACCTGCTGGTACTAATGGAGGGGGTGAAATAACTGATGAAGGTGGCTAAACCTCAGGTGCTGGCGGTGTAGGCTGGTCCTGCGGTCCTAGCATATTAACTGCTGGGCCTGGGGCTTGTGGTGTAACCCCGACAGTTGTGAGGAGTTGAGAAATTAATGCTTGTAATGCTGGAGTCATAAATGGTGTGGTTGGAGTGTGTGCTGCTGGTGGTAGCCCCTCCGACTGAGGAGGAATAGAGGCATCCTGATGCTCCTCTACCTGTTCAGGAATTATAGTTGGATCGAGAACAGGTGCTCCTCCCTTTCCTATACCATCGGGCCGACCTTTAAGCCTGTCTGTTCTTGGTGGGTCATCACCCCTGGTAGTACCATACGTACAATCCATCCCTGTGGAATAGTGGAAGAAATGAGATTTCACGAGACCAATAAGAGACACAACTGCACGAAATGATACAACATAGGAAACGTTCCTAATGACACCTTGTAGCCTCCCGAAGATAAGTCACGAGCGTCTCCGCACCCATCCGCGGGACTCTACTAGATGTTAGCTCAGTACAAGTAAGACCAATAAACCTAGGGCTCTAATACCAACTTGTCACGAACTGATTTCTCAGGTCATGATGGTACCTACTCTAACCCTAGATAGGTAAGGCAAACCCGTAACTTAGAACTGCAAGTAATGAGTATAAGGAAGAAATACTAAATAAAATTAAGAGAACCGAACAAAAACATAATAAGGAGAAACTAGATAAATATATACAAAATACAAAAAATTGAATCCCTCTGAGAACCTGGAAGTCACTAGTACAGAGCTGCTACAAAAATAAAATGAATAGAGATAGAAATGATCTCAAAACGTCATATGCTCACCTTGGTCTCTGAAACTAGCTGCAACAGGCTTGATTTATACATAATGGTAGATGGTTCTTAGATCTACATTACTAAAGTAGATGTAGAGTGTAGTATGAGTACCAGATATAAGGTACCCAGTAGGCATCATAGGCCAATTGAGCAGGAAAGGTAATGACAATATGAAAAAGAGGAATAAGCCTAAACAAGAGTTGTAATAAGCATCTAAGGTAAGGAAGACAAATATCCCAACGAATGGGAAGATACAAACTAGGAAGACTACAACTAGCTACACCCAATTGGGCCCTCACAATCCCAACTGGGACACTCGTACACAAGTTTAAATAAAACTCGGACGAACCCCCATAAGCCCGTCGGGTACATAGAATAGCTATGTCTACAAAGGCTAGGAAGAAAGAATCTGCGGCACCCAGGATTGAAGAACCATATTATTCCCAAACCAAGAATCTCTAAGAATCGATAAGCCATGAATGTTGTAGGGGCCGAGGCTGGGATTGACACTCAGATTCTCAATCAAATTCTCAATATGGTCAAGGCCGGGACTAGGACTCAGATGCTCGCTATTATCCATCGGTATGTTCGAGGCCGGCACTAGGACCTTGATGCTGCCCATACTATCAAGCCGATAGAGGCTGGGACTAGGACCCAAATTCTCCTAAATTGGATTCTAGAACAGAGGTCGAGACTGGGACCTGGATGCTCACAAATGATTTAATTGATGAATGAACATTCTTTTTTCTTACTGGACACTAACAACCATCGAGTATCTCTTCCACAATGAATCAACCGATATATCGCCAGGGCTTTAACTGGAGTGGACCAAGTCTAACAAGAAGTCTAGTATCATCGGCAAGTCTCAAAAGTTGCAATCATAGGAAGTTATGAGTGAGGTTACTCTGGAAAGGAAAGTTACCGTCCAGCTAAGGCCCAACTACCAGAAACTAGTCCGCTATACCATTCTACAAGGATTTAAGACCGTCGGAGTGATGCTGGGTCATCTAAAGCAAGTTCCATAACCTATACTAAGGCCAACATGTTCCACAATACCTAGTATAAGAAATCGATGCCATATGTAGTATTAACATTTTAACAAAAGAGATCACAACATGAGTTTACACATTTTAGCTCAATCTAAAGAAAGTAAAGACGTAGCTTACCTATAGGCCGAACACAGGTGCTCTAAATAACTTTGCTGGAGCTTTTCCTTTTCGTACGGCCTCGAAATACTGCCACATTGTCAAAAATAGACTCAAAATATCAATACAGTTATTGTCAAATTAAAATTATTGAATGCGGAGACAGACCAATTTTGAAGTTAAAATCGAGAATTGTGGGACCTGCATCAAAAGTTTCGAAACTAATCCCAAAAATATCCTAATCATCCCCCTGATATTATATCCCAATTTGGGACACAATTAGGGGCTCAAAAACTCCACAAATTAGTTTATTCATCAAAACCCAACTCTAGGCCAAAATCAATAAAAGGGGCAACAACTATTTAAGCAAAAATCACCAAAACAAAGCCTTAACAGCTGAAACCAACTATCCCATGAATTTTCTCATGAAAAACCCTACAATTTAGCACCAAATATTTCTAAAATTAGACTTAAAACACCTAAGAAACCAGTCCCCAAAGTTTATCAAAATTTCACCTCCAAATTCAACAAAAACAACAGCTAAAATTGCGATATTTACCTCAATCAAATACCCCAAATCAGTTTTTGATAGAACCACGATGTTCTCCTTGAAATTCCACGTGAGATAGGCATTTGAATTTCTCAACTTAGACCTAAATTGGCCAAGAAATCACTTCTCAAAATTTTCCAAAATTTCACTTCGAAAATAACAAAAGAAAGATGCTAAAATGCGGAATTTACCTCAAACGGAGTTCCCAAATCACTTTCAGAGATTACCAAGGCGTTCCTCTCGAAAATCAATTCAATTTGGACCTTTGAATCACTAGAATTGAGGTCAAAATAGTGGAGAAATTATTTGTCAAAGTTGGGACTTAAATTTGAAAAATTCGCGGTAAACAGTAACTGTGATGAATAATGACAACACAATCCAAAATTTAAATTGTTTGATGCTTCAGACTCATCTGGAGTCCCATGAACGCAAACCATATATGAATTTTGATTAGAAACAACATTCCGAACACAATGGTGTGGTTAAATTTTGAATAGAGGTCGTTTAGGTAATAAGTAGGTCCCATACCTAAGCACTAATTTAAACCAATACCACAAAAGAGCTCGAAATGAGACTAGAAGCCTCGGGATACGCACAAAATGTTGTTCTAGACCAAACTCAATATTCTGGAGCTAATCGAGTTGACATAATTTCAATCTGAACATATTGACCAAGAATATTGACCAAAGTCAACCTTAGGCGATGTTTCGAAGGCTAAAGCGCCAAATAGCCCAAACTCATATCGATTGTCTCAATACTCGTGCCGACCAAGCAACTAGCATAATTTGGCCATTTCGGAGCAAATGAAACCATTAGAATTCTGTTCTGAGGTCATTTACCTGAAGTTATGATCAAAACAACTTTTTAAGTTATAAAATTTCCAAAATAGGGAAAGAGTCTAAAACCCAAATGAATGACCGGGCGACCTAGTTACCAGCGTTAGCAGGTCATAAATGACATGGGGTCACTACAGGAATGCTCTAAATGATAAAATAGAAGCAGTATAAGGAAAAGGACCTTGAGGGTCATTACAAATAGTAACCGTGTGAAAATATCCTTTCCATAAAATAATGATGAACCAATGCATGAACCAGGATTGTTCCACAAAACACGTAAGAATGAACAGGTAATGCAATGTATGCCATCAACAACATCCAAACAACACACATACAATTAGAAGTACAATACCAATCCTACCTCGCTACCAAGGCAGAGAGAACTAACCTGGAATCCATCTTCTCTTCGAACATGGCTTTGGGCCCAACTATATAACAACTACTCCATAAAGCATCATAAGCCTACCACTAACCATAAAGCGAAGGAAACAAGAAATGACTCAGAATCAATTAGGGGGAGAAATAACTCTAAGATCGATGCCTTACCCCAAATATGCTACTCCAGCTCATAATTGAGAACAACTAAGCCAAACTTACGGCTATGACAAGACACTAAGGTCCCAGACACTAGCACAATGAACATCATCCAAAACAAGCCCTATAGGAAGTCATGCTTAACTACAAGGGTATTAGAGCATAAACTAAGGCATCTAAGGCTATCCTTGATACTATTTTCTTTTGATTTTCCGTTATTTAAATCAAGGCTATCTAGTATCGATCCTAATAAAGATTATAAAACCAAACCATGCCAAAGTAAGGACCATAGCCTAAACTAAGGATTTATCAAGCCTACTTTAGTCTAAGGCTCATCCAGAATCAAGAAAATGGAATAGAAAGAGGCAAACCTAATACTTGGCTACCAACTTGTATCATATGTAATTCATACTTAAACATTATCTAATAAAGCTCAATCAAAATGGGAGATCGTTGCCTATCTCAAAGTTGATCAAACACGCTCTTAATCTTCTAAATTAAAGCTTTCCACCTCTGAAACATGTTCGGTCACCACCACACTACCCAACTATCGATCACAACATCATTACAAACTTTTAGACACCAAATTCGCAATAAACGAAGAAGGATCCAAAATTTGTCCTAAACGAATACTAGTAATCCCAAAATTGAATTTGTGAAAACATTTATTTTACCTTTCCAAACTCTTGTCCCAAAATAGAGCACAATTCGGGGTTTGGAACAGCCCAAACCCAGTTCATGCAACAAAACCCCATTAAAGCCAAAGAACAGAGGGATGGCAGCCCCTTCAGGACGAAATTCGATGAGTCCTCGATGATTCACAATCACTCCAATGCATAACCATAAATTTTCAAAAATGCTAGACTTTGAATCACCCAAAATGGAACTCTAGAACTTGAGTTATCACATTATAAAATGAGGACTGGCTAATTTTTGGAATTAAAAATCCAAAAATTCTGGTCGCTAAAAGGTAATTTTGGTCTCTAAAAAGCATAAATTTTGGTCGCTAAAAGCATACACCAGATATCAACACTTCAGCAGATTTTCTCAAACTCCGAATTCTTTGACTTGGTGCTTGGAATTCGTTTGGAACTCCGTGCGGGCAAACGAAATATGCAACTCCATCGCATTCGACATTCTAGACTCAATGAAACCGTTGAAACTTCCATCTGAGGTCTTCTCGACAAAAGTGGATCCCACACTCAAGTTCCATTTTATGCCAATATCCATAAGAAGACTAAAAATGAGACCAAATGCCTCGAGAACTACATAAAAGGTCATTGTAGACCAAATTTGACATTCCGAAGCTAACTACACTAACAAAATTTTCATCTGAGTATGTTTACCAAGAATGTTGACCGAAGTTAAACTTTGGCTTAAGCTTCAAGGTTAAAATGCCTAATGGCACAAACTCACATTAGATGTATCTAGACCCGAGCCAACTATGTGCCTAGCCTAAAATGGCCATATTGGAACTGATAGATCCTTCAGAATTCCATTTTGAGGTTGTTTTCCTAGAGTTTTGACCGAAGTCAACCATTCAAACTCCAAGAGCTCCAAAATACAGAAATGGATATAAAATCCAAACGAACAACGAGATGATCGAATGGTCAGTCCCAACAGGTCATCAATGACTTGGTGTCGCTACAGGAAAGCTCTAAACGTTGAAAATATCAAAAAATAGAGAAAATGACCTGAAGGATCATTACAAAACAACTTCCAAAATAATAGGCAAAAAAGGTTTAAAACAACCTTCCAAAAAATCGGTAAAAAGGGTCTGAAAAAATAGGCCAAAAAGTTCATAAAAGGAAAAAAGCGTAGAAAGAAGTAGGCAAACGTTTTCTATTAACACTTGAATTTTTAAGTCCTCAAGTCACCACGTAGGGGCCTAAGTCACCTATCTTCGTACTTGTATGAAAATCATAACTTGTACGTACTTGTAATTTATGATCATAATTCATAGAATTCATCATAGAAAATAACTTCATGAATGAGATTTCATAATTAAACTTAAAATCATGTAATTTACATAGAAACATACTCATGATGATCATAAATAATGATTTAAAATAAAATTGAAATAGCCCAACACAATTCATCAAAATTGAAGTTCAAACGTAATGAAATTTCATGAGATTTTGAGGATTAAGCCTTGGACTCCATGAGTGGAAGAGACTCACATGAATTTATCCACACATACATTGATTGAAATTAGACTTGATCTTGAAGAAACCCTACTGGAAGCTTGAGAACTCTTGAGGAACCTTGGGGGAGAAGACTAAATTTTTTTTGGGAATTAATGAGGGAAAATAAAGAGTTTAGGAGTATTTAGGATCCAATTCATAATGAATCTAGTCCTTAAAATGTCCACATATATTTTTAGAATGTAGGAAAAAGACCAAACTACCCCTCAAAATTCCAATCGAGTAACCCCACAACTTGAGTATACGGGTCATAGACATGGTGAAAAGTAGTCATTACGACTCGTCTTGCAGATCCTGAGAAGGTCCTTGAAATCGAGCCTCAGTACTTTTGTTATGAGTCATGTTTACGGCTTGTCGTCCTTTCTACATGTCATCAAAATGGTTCATCTTGCAGGTCTGAAAAACAAGCAAGTTGAGGAGTCTTTGAAGTTTCGCTACGATACATTTTGATGGGTTGTCTTTCCCTATACGCTTGTCCTTTTGAGTTATACAGTGGGTTCTGAAGGTCAACAGGTTGTAGGGTTCGAGGCCTTCTCTACGACATATTTATATGGGTCATTCTTTTCCCTACGAGTCATCCAAAGGACTCGTCAACCCAATTTGTGCCTTAAAAGATTTTCCAACCTTGAACCCTTGTCTACAGCTTGCCTCTATGGACCGTAACCATCCCTATAAGTCGTAGACCCATATGTAGGCTTGGGGTCAGTAAATTTTCTTGAAATTTTCCTTTTGTTTGGCCTTTCATCTTACGGGGTCTTACAATTTTGATAGTTTCTTCTTTGGTTCTCTTTATCATTAGCTTCTTGCTTCTCATTGTTATATTATACTTGATAGCACATTATTTTATATTCTGAGCCATATGTTAGGCTTACCTATTGATGGGTTCTGGTAGGTGCTAGCATGACCTGAGAAATTAGGTTGTTGTCACGACCCGATTTCTCAAGTCATGATGGCGCTTGTTGTACAACCCATAAGTAGTCAAGCTGACCCATATCCCAGAACTATAAGTAATGGGATATCAGAGTAGAATACCAACCATACCACAAAAAAAACATAAAACAACAAGAACATAAAAAAATGGCGTAAGCTAACAAAATATATACAAATAAAAAGATCCATCTAAGAACCTGGAAGTCACATTTACAAATCTACTTCTAAAAGACTACAAGTCCAAAAAAAGGACCATGAAAATAGAGCTGTTCAAAAAGCAAAAGAAAGGTAAAATATATGTACAGAGTGAGACGGATAAATCTAGAATGCAATATACTCACCCTCACCTCCGATCACGACTATAACTGGCTTGAATCAACTTGAGTAACTAGTACTCGGACTTGCATCACGAAAATAGATGCAGAGTGTAGTATGAGTACCAAAATAACAGATACCAGTAGGCATCATAGGCAGACTGAGCAAGATCAAAAAAAGTAAACTAAAGTACGAGTAAATGGTCACCACCAAAGACAGGGCAAGAAGTAAATATAGGTATGTACATGAGTGTACTTAACAGAAAAAGAGAGAATCTAATTAAATCCGCCGAGCTCCCATAAACCTGATGGGTATACTCGTGCACAAGAATAAGATAACCAGCTGAACGGGATCCCATAAGACCGATAGGTGCAAGGATAGCTAAAGTAAAATGAACAGAGCCAAAGAATTCCAATAATATCACCTATTTTATCGTACTTAAACCTAACCATCCCAAAGGCCTGAAGTTTAACCCAAAGCTGAGGATAAATAAGGACTTGAACTAAAGATTCCTTAGGGAATCAGGAATAGAACTACGTGTAAGCTAGATTATGGACTTCAATCGGGTAATTGTAGCTAATGAGTCAACACGAGTAAGTTAGGACACAGACTTCAACCGGATAACTGTATCCCAGGGAGTCGAACATGGGAGTCGAACACAAGTAAGCTAGACCATTGGCTTGAAATGGGTAATTATAGCTAATGGATCAAACCGAATAAGAATCAGCGACCAATAGAGCATCACAGTGAGTACCCCCAAATCGAATACCATTAATATCCCAGCCCAGCCCAAACATTATACAACCAGAACCATCGAGGAGAATTCTAAAATCAAGAACAAAGCAATACATAAATGTTAGGAGAGTAGGGAATTATGGAGGTAAAGTCACAAGCTATGTTACTGCCTAGCTAAAGCTCAGACTATCGACTCAAGTCTGCTATATCAGTCTATCGGGAGCTAACCGTCCGAAACAACGTCGGAGAAATTATAAAGCCCAATGGCCCCAAAATTGGGCAAGTCTAAGGCAATCACTAGTCTAAGCCTAGACTAAGGCCCAAAATTCTTCCAAACATATGACCACAGGCAAAGCATACAACACTAGGCATGGATGATCGACACAAGCAAGAATCATGCTTAAACAGTCCAATTTCCCAAAATAGTGCCTAGGACATGGATTCTAGGAATTTAGTATGCTTGATACCCCAACCCTTCCAACTCATATAATTCAATATACAATTGCCCAAACATGCTCAGTCTCACAAGGAAAAAATCGTAGCCTACTTGTAGGCCGATCATGTGTACTTAAACTCATAAAATCAAAGCTTTTCCCTTCCGATCGGCCTCCGAGTGCTGCCATGAAATCATCACTAGAATCATACATTAATACAGTCGTTATGACACTAAAATTATTGAATTTAGAGACAAGCCAATTTTGGTGTCAAAATTGGGAATTATAGGACCCGCTTTGTAACTCACAAAATTGACTCCGAGAATAGGCTCCAATGACTACCCCCATGTCATGTTCCACAAGGGAACATAATTCACACAAAAATATACCCAAACTAAACATGCAAAAATGATCAACTTCAAGGCCTAAGAAATTAAAAACGCAGGGGGAAAATGGAATTTTGCCATAAAGGAAGCCTCAACTCTTAATTCTGAACACACCACTAGGTTCCCTTTGAAAAGCTACACAATTTAGCCTTTTGAATTACCCAAATCGGCAAAGAATTGAAGAAGAAAACAAAGTTTGAAATTGGAGAGAAATATGGAAATTAGGTCTTAAGAATGACCCACTGATGTCGCTTTAGCGACCCCCTAGTGATCTCTTAAGAGACACCCACAAAACAACGGGCATCACTTTAGTGACACCTAGTCGCTTAAGAGACCGGTCGCTTAAGAGACTAGTCGTTGGTTGCCTTAGCGAGCTCCCAGCCACTTTAGAGACACTCGCTTTAGAGATGGCACCAGACCGAGTTGGTGCAAAAATGAGCTTAGCATGCCAAATCCTCCAATGAGGTGCTTGGGATTCATTTGGAACCCCGTACACGTAAATAAGATATGCTACCCCATAAAATTTGATGTTCCAGACTCAATAGAGCATTTAAAATTCCCATACGAGGAATTTTTGATGAAAAGTGCATCCCACACCTATTTAGCATTTTGAGCCCATTTCTACAACGGGCCTCGGGAGTATATCGGAAGACTCAAGAAGCGAATGAAGGGTTGTTCTAGACCAAACTCAACATTTCAAAGCTAACCGCGCTATTAGAATTTTCATCCGAGTTTGTTTTTCAAAAATATTGACTAAAGTCAACTATAGGCCAAATTTCAAAAACAAAAGCGTCGAATGGTCCTAAACTCATATCGATTGCATCGGTACTCATGCTACTAGCCTAATTTGTCAATTTCGGAGATGATGGAACTATCAGAATTCCATTATGAGGTTGTTTTCCTAGATTTATGGATGAAGTCAACTTTTCAGCTATAAAAGCTCCAAAATAGGGAAAAAGGGCCTAAAACCCAAATGAACAACCAGGCAACCGAACAGTCAATGCCATCAAGTCATAAATAACTTGGGGTCGCAATGGAACAATATAAACGATAGAATGAATGCTTAAATTCAAAAATGACCTGAAGGGTCATTACAACATCCATTACAAAGAAAATATTCATTCGCAAAAGAAAAAGTCAAGAAGTACCTGAAGGCTCAAATAAGCCAAGGAACTGTGCCCGCATGTTATCCTCAGTCTCTCTGGTAGCCTCTTCGACTGGAAGATACCTCCAATAGTCCTTAACCATAGGAATAACTCTAGAATGCAACTGCCTGACATCTCTAACTAAAGCAAAAACTAGCTCCTCAATATAGCTCAAACAATCATCCAAGTCAACCGCATCATACTGAAGTACATGGGACTCATCTAGAACATACCGGCGCAATATCGAATCATGAAAGACTAGGTAAATAGCTGAAAAGGCCAAAGGCAAAGCTAACTCATATGCAACCTTGCCAACTGTCCTCAATATTTTTTAAGGGCCAATATATCTAGGGCTAAGTTTGACCCACCTCAGAAATCTCATCACACCCTTCATGGGCGATACACGAAGGAATACTATGTCACTAACGACAAATCTTAAAAGTCGACGCCTATGATCCATATAACTCCGGTGTCTACTATGAGCTATCCTGAGCCTATCTTTAATCACCCTTATATGATCTAAGGCCTCCTGCATCAAGTCTGTACTGCGCGGCCTAAACTCCGTAGACTTAAACCAACTAATCGGAGAGAGACAATGCCTACCATATAAAGCCTCGAATAGGGCCATCTGAATATTAGAGTGGTAGTTATTGTTGTATGCAAGATTCACCAAGGGAAAGAACTGATCCCACTAACTCCAAAGTACATAACACAAGCCCACAATATTTCCTTGAGAACCTATATAGTGCGCTCCGACTGACCATCACTTTGTGGGTAGAAAGTTGTGCCTAGGTCGACATGGGTCCCCAAAAGTCCTTTAAATGATAGATGTGAACTGTGAGCCTCAGTCAAAGATGATACAAATAGGTACACCAAGAAGGCGGACCACTTCCCGAATATAGATAGGACTAACCTCCTAGCACTGTAGGAAGTATGAACAGAAAAGAAGTGTGATGACTTGGTCAATCGATCCACGATGGCCTAATTACTATCAAGACCACAGAAAGTGTAAGGCAACCCCACAATAATATCCATGGTGATTCGCTCCCATTTCTACTCAAGAGTGGGTAATCTCTAAAGCTTGCCACCAAGCCTTAAATGCTCGGCCTTAACCTATTGACAACTCAAACAACGCAACACATAATCTATAATATCTCTCCTTATATCGCTTCACCAGTAGTGCTACCTCAAGTCATGATACATCTTAGTAGTGTCCGGATAGATAGAATATCTAGAGTTATAGGCCTTGCTAAGGATCATTTGAATCAAACCCCCAACTCTGGGAACATAGAGGCGACAACCAAACCTCAAAGCCCTATCTGAATCTAAGGTATCCAAACTGGCGTCACCTTCCAAAACCCAATCTTAAAATGCTACTAACTTCTTATCCTCAAACTGACGGCTGTGAATTCAGTCCAACAGATATGAATGAGCTCCCACATAAGCTAACACACGTTGGGAATTAAATATGTTACATCGAATCATTCGATTAGCTATGGACTGGATATCCAAGTCTAATGGTTGCTCCACAGTAGAAAGGAAGGATAGACTATCCACACTCACTGCCTTCTGACTCAAGGCATCTGCTACTACATTTGCTTTGACCGGATGGTAGAGAATAAAGAGGTCATAGTGCTTCAGGAGCTCAATCCAGCGATGTTGCTTCAAATTAAGATCCCTCTGTATCATGATTTACTGAAGGCTCTTGTGATCAGTGTAAATCTCGCATTGAACTCTATACATGTAGTTCTTCAAAATCTTAAGTGCAAAAACTATCGCCTCCAACTCTAAGTCATTAGTGAGGTAGTTGCGCTCATGCTTTTTAAGTTGCCTCAACGCATAAGCAATAACCTGGACCTTCTACATTAGTACACAACCCAAACTAATGCTGGATGCATCATAATAAATGGTCAATCCCTCACCCTCAACAGGAAGAGTCAATATATGAGCGGTGGTAAGCAACTTTTTGAGCCTCAGAAAGCTCCTCTCACACTTTTCTGACCACACAAATGGTATATCCTTGAGAGTCCTCTGAATCAGAGGTGCTGCTATAGTAGAGAACCCCTCAACAAAGTGCCTATAGTACCCTGCCAATCCGATGAAACTACTTATTTCAGTCATAGAGGTGGGTTTGGCCTAATCATGAATAGCCTTAATCTTCGTTGGATCTACCATAATTCCATCCTTGGACACTATGTTCCCCAAGAAAGCTATGAAAATAAGCCAAAAATTTCACTTTGATAACTTGGCATAAAGTCGTTGATCTCTCAATGTCTGGAGCACTACTCTCAAATGTTGCTCATGCTTGTCCCAACACTGCGAGTATACTAGAATGTCATTGATGAAGACTGATAAATGAGTCCAAGTATGGCCTAAACACCCAGGTCATCAAGTTCATGAACATGGCAGGGGCATTAGTCAATGCAAAATACAGTACTAGGAACTCATAGTGGTTGTATCAAATCCTAAATATGCTCTTACGGATGCTGTCCTAATCGACAACCGATTGTAACTATATCTCAAATCAATCTTAGAAAATACCACAACACCCTGAAGCTGGTCGAATAGGTCATCGATCCTAGGCATAGGGTAATGATTCTTCACTGTCACCTTGTTCAACTACCTGTAATTGATACATATCCGTATAGTACCATCTTTCTTCTTAATTAACAAGATTGGAGCACCCCATGGTGATCCACTAGGTAGAATGAATTCCTTATCCAAGAGATCCTGAAGCTCTACACTAAGCTCCTTGAGCTCTGCGGGGGCCATATGGTATGGTGGGATGAAAATAGGATGAGTACCCAGCTTTACATCAATATCAAATTCAATATCGCAATCAGGAGGGAGTCTAGATAGATTGACAGAAAACACATCTGCGAAATCTCAGACTATAGGTATTGAATCAATACAAGCCATATCTAACACAAGCCAAGTTTGCCAAACATCCGCAAGCCACTAATCTCCAATCTCAAACAAAAGAGATTACCCCAACCGGCATCCGACTATAAGAGACCTACCACACCACCATCGGAATACCAGGCATGGCTAAGGTAACAGTCTTGGCGTAGATATCCAAGACCACACGGTGAGGGGATAACTAGTCAATTCCCAAAATAAAATCAAAATTCACCATATCAAAGAAAATGAGATCAAATCTAGTGTCACGCCCCTGAATAGTCACCATACAAGAT
The DNA here is from genome assembly GCF_947179165.1 of Solanum dulcamara. NCBI lineage: Eukaryota > Viridiplantae > Streptophyta > Magnoliopsida > Solanales > Solanaceae > Solanum > Solanum dulcamara. Next base: position 47,888,744 of record NC_077245.1, on the reverse strand, counting down.
CTAAAGACCCGATCTATTACTAAAGAATCACAAATCAAGGTCAAAATATGCAACAACTCAACTAAGGGCTCCGAACTCATACTTATTTGAAAAGCATAATATATAGATTTAAAAGAACATGTGGATCCGGGATAAAATAAAGAAGATAAGGATTGATGGTATAATAAAACTTTCCTTGTGATCACATCATCTATTGCCTCAGCCTCTACCCTAGCTGGAGCTGCATAAAAATAGGACTGGGTTCATCTACCCTATACTCAACTATGCCTCCTGATCTACCTCTATAGGTACCTCCTCATGCACCTTGATGACCACCCCTACGGTTCTAGCCCTGGCCTCCACCTCTAACTGAAGGTGCTGATGCTGGCGCAAGTCTAGTTACCAGTGGAGCTGGTAAGGCTAGACTGCGGTGAGGGCACTCACAGACTATTGATCTATCTCCCCAAATTCATAGCACCCCTGTGAATATCAGTTAAAATCTAGAGGTTGGACATCTTGGCCAAAAGAACCCATCTGCAAACCACCTCAACCCTAACTTGAATTGGCTCTAGAGCTAACCTAATAGTGTTGATCACCCTTTGAAGTCTGAAAAGAGGCCTAAAAGGGGAGGCTGGACTGACCCTACTAAAATCTCTGATGAAATCTATTATAGGACCCTAGCGTCTAAATCGGTGCTCACCCTAACCATCATCTTATGTATCTCTTGTCGTTTCCCCCTTGTGCCTCATGACGAAGCTTCTCGAGAGTGAAGGCATGGTCTACCACCTCTTGAGATGAGTGTCCTATTGAGACTAAAGGCTGGATCTCAATCCGTAGCTGGAGCATCCATCCTCTGACAAAGCACCAAACTCTCTCTTTCTCTTTGGGTAAGATCATGGTGGCATGTCTGGAGATCTTATAAAATTAGGCCTCGTACTTCGATATAATCATGGATCCCTTCTCAAATTATGAAAATTTATCCCAGAGTTGATATTTGATACTCTAGGGAATAAATGGGGCCAAAAAGGCCTTTGAAAACTCAGCCCATATCATCGATGGAGACCCAACTTGCCTGGTCTCTAAATACGTATGCGGCTACTATTGGATGGGCCGTCTAGAAGATAGGTAATAAAGTTGGCTTCTCTCAACTCTACTATACCCAAAGTTTGTAGCCGCTCTCGACAAGTGAGTAAAAACTTGTGGGTATCCTCACCCAGAGCCTTAGAAAACCTTGGCAGTGATAGTCTAAGGAATATCCTGAGTATTTTCCAATCCCAAAGCGGTATAATGCCCTCTAAATCATCCGATTGAGTGGCAGGTGCTGGTAGGTGCTGAATAAATGATGCCTCTGGCGGAGGCTAGTCCTACAGCACTAAAGTGATGAGAGTTAGGAAAGATCCTTCGTAGGTGACTGGAGCAACATTTTCGCTCTCTGATTAGTTGGTTTGAGTCTACGAAGCCTAGGATATGCAGTTCAGACTTAATACAGGAAGCCTTAGATCATGTGAGGGTGATTCAGGATACTCTTAGGACATCATAGAGTAGACACCAAAGATATGCGGATCATAGGCATAGATTATTAAGATTTTTTGTTGGAGATAGAGTATTCCTCCGTGTATCACCAATGAAGGGCATGATGATATTTTGGAGGGGGAAAGCTTAGCACTAGGTATATTGTCCCTTTTGAGATATTTAAGACAGTTGCTGAGGTTGCATATGAGTTAGCTTTACCTTTGGACTTTTTAACTATTCACCCAGTCTTTTATGTTTTGATGTTTCGCTGGTATGTTCTAGATGAGTCACATGTGCTTCAGCATGAAGAGATTGACTTGGATGATCGTTTGAGCTATATTGAGGAACTAGTTCCTACTTTGTCTAAAGATGTTAGGCAGTTGCATTTCAAATCCATTAATGTTGTTAAGGTCTATTGGAGGCATCGTCTAGCTGAGAAGGCTACTTGGGAGACTGAGCAAGACATGTAGGCACAGTTCCTCTGCTAATTTGATTCTTCAGGTATATTTCGACTCTTACTTTTACGGATGAAAGTTCTTTTAGTAATGGATGTTCTAACGAACGTGTAGGTCATTTTGGTATTTAAGAATTCATTCCTTTATTTAGATCATTTCTATAGCAATCCCAAATTAATTTAGGACTAGCTGGCACTGACTGTTCGATCGTCTATTCATTCTCTTGGGTTTTAAGCCCGTTTTCCTATTTTGGAGCTTTTATAACTTGAAAAGTTGACTTCGGTCATAACTTTAGGAAAATGACCTAAGAACAGAATTTTGATGGTTTCTTCATCTCTAGAATAGCTAAATTAGCCTAGTAGCATGGTTGGCACGAGTACCGAGGCAATTGGTACGAGTTTAGGACCATTTGGCATTTTTGTTTTTGAAATTTGGCCTATAGTTGTCTTTGGTCAACATTCTTAGAAAATGCACTTGGATGAAAATTTTGATAGTGCGGTTAGCTTTGGAATGTCGAGTTTGGCCTCGAATGATCCTCTGTTTGCTTCCCGAGGGTTTTGTCTAATCTCGAGGCCTATTATAAAAATAGGCTCAAAATTGTAGTTGGGTGTGGGACTCACTTTTTATTAAAATAACCTCATATGGAAATTTTGAATTCTCAATTGACTGCATAATATCAAATTTATTGGGGTAGCATATCTCGTTTGCATGCACGAAGTTCAGAATGAATCTCGAGTACCTCATTAGAGGATTTGGCATGCTAAGCTTATTTTTGCACGAGCTAGGTCTGGTGCCATCACTAAAGGGAGAGTAACTAAAATGGCCAGAACCTACTAAAGCAACCAGCCCCCTTAGGTAGGTGTCTCCTAGCCTACTTTTTGGTGGGTTTTTCTTAAGCGATCACCAGGGGTCGCTAAAGTGACACCGGAGGGTTGTTCTTAAGACCCAATTTCCATATTTCTCTCTAATTTCAAACTTTATTTTCTCCTTCAATTCTTGGGAAATATGGGTGTTTCAAAAGGCTAAATTTTTTATATTTTCGAGGGAAACCTAGTGGTGTGTTCAGAATTAAGAGTTGAGGCTTCCATTAAGGTAAAATTCCCATTTTCCCCTGTGTTTCTAAGTTCTTAGGTCTTGAATTTGATCATTTATGCATGTTAGGTTTGGGTCTATTTTCATGTGTGAATTTTGTTCCCTTATGGAACATGAGATGGGGGTAGTAGTTGGAGCCTTTCTCAGAGTCAATTTCATGAGTTACAAAGTAGGTCCCATAATTCCCAATTTTTGACTCCAAAATTGGCCTATCCCATAATTTGATACTTTTAATGTCATAGCAACCATATTAGCATTGTGATTCTATTATTTATAGCATGATATCATTTGAAGGCCTCTCAGAAGGAAAAAGCTCTAGTTTTGTGAGTTAGAGTGTGTGCAGTCGGCCTATAGGTAGGCTATGGTTTTCCCCTCGTGATACTGAACATGTTTGGGCAATTGTATATTGAATTCTATGAGTTGGAGGGGTTGGGGTGTCGAGCATGCTAAATTCCTATAATCCATGTCCTCAATAGTATTTTGGGAAATTATTGGAGTGTTTAAGCATGATTCTTGCTATTGTCGATGATCCACGCCTGGTGGTGTATGCTTTGCCTGTGGTTATATATTTGGAAGCATGTTAGGCCTTAGTCTGGCTTAGACGAGTAATTTCCTTAATCTTACATGATTTTGGTGCCGTTGGGCTTTAGAATTTCTCCGATGTCGTCTTGAACGGTTAGCTCTCTATCGATTGATATTGCCAACTTGAGTATGATAGTTTAAGCTTTAGCTAGGCAGTAACAAAACTTGTGACTTTACCTTCATAATGTCCTATTCTCCTAATGGTCCTATATCACTTGGTTCATGATTCTAGGAGTCTTAACAATGGTTCTGGTTGTATATAGTTCGGGCTAGAGTGAGGTATTGACGATACTCAGTTTAGGGTACTCCCCGCAACACTTGATTGGTCACTGATTCTAATTCATTTCGATTCTTTAGATATAGTTATCTGGTTGAAGTTTGTGGTCTAGCTTACTCGTGTCGACCACTTAGCTATAGTTACCCATTTGAAAGTCTGTGGACTAGCTTAAATGTGTTGATCCTTAGATACAATTACCCGATTAGATTCCATGGTCTGGGTTACTCGTGTTCGACCCCTTGGGTATAGTTACCCAATTGAAGTCCGTGGTCAATCTTATTCGTGTCAACTTATTAGCTACAGTTACCCAGTTGAAGCTCGTGGTCTATCTTACATGGGGTTCAATTTCTGATGTCCTAATGAATCTTTGGTTCAAGTCTTCATCCACTCTCAGCATTTGTTTGAGGTATTAGAGTTTGGGAATAATTTGGTTCAAGTCCAAGAAATGGTAATATTATTGGAATCCTTTTGGCTCCATTCATTTTACTTCAACTATTCTTGTACTTGTCGAGCTTATGGGCGTCTGTGTAGGTGGTTACCTTATATTTGTGCACGAGTGTACCCGTCGAGTTTATAAGAGCTCGGCAGATTTAGTTAGTTTCTTTCTCTTTGTCTGTTAAGTATGCTCCTGTACATACCTACATTTACTTCTTGCCTGTCTTTAGTGGTGACCATTTACTCGCACTTTTGTTTACTTTTTCTTATCTTCCTAAGTCGGCCTATGATGCCTACTGGATACCTATTATTTTGGTACTCATACTACATTATGCATCTATTTTCATGATGCAGGTTTGAGTACTAGCTACCAGCGTTGATTCGAGCCAGCTGTGGTCATGATCGAAGGCAAGGGTGAGAACATTGCATTCTAGATTTACTTGTCTCCCCTTGTACATATATTTCTCTTATCTTTTCCTTTTTGAGATAGCTCTATTTCCGTGGTCCACTTTTTGGACTTATACTCTTTTTGTAGTAGCTCTGTACATGTGACTTCCAGGTTTTGGGAGGGATATTTTTATTTGTATTTAACTACCTTTACTTCCGCCCATTCATATATGTTCCCATTATTTCATTACTTTTGTTAGATTGAATTATTGGTCTTCTACCCTGACATCCCATGACTCGCAGTTCTCGGATATGGGTTGGCTTGCCTACTGGTGGGTCATAGTAGGCGCCATCATGATCTGAGATATTGGGTTATGATAAGTTGGTGTCAGAGCATTTGATAGCAGCTGGGTCTACCTTTCCTCAGATTATCAACCACGCGAGGGCAGTGGAGCAGGCATGCTTCAAGGTAGGCTACAGTCTTTCCTCTCTTTTGACTAAACTCTATTAGATATCTTTTAGTATAGTTTACATGTGACTTAGGTGAGTATTTTTTGAGATTAGCATTCTCCTTATCCGATTCCGTTTTCTTGTTCCAGGGTGAGCTTTAGGCTAGAATAGTCTTGTGAAATCCTTAGATTAGGTCGTGGGACTTGGTTGTTGTGTTGACTTAACATTATTATCCTATTTAGGATTGATATTGATGGCCTTAGGCTAGGTTTGAGCCTTAGGTTATTTATGAGGTGTTTATTATCCTCTTAGCTAGGCATAGCTTCTGGTAGGGCTTATTATGGATAGGATACCCATTATACTAGTGGTTGTGATCTGTGTGGATTGTCTTAGCCGTAAGTTTGGCTTAGTTGTACTCATAGATAGCAGAAATGGCATATTTTGGGTTAAGGCATCATAACTAGAGATATTTCTCCCCTTATATAATTGTGAGCCATATCTCAATTGTTTCGCTTTTATTTAGAGGTAGGCTTGTGATATCATCTTACCTGTTATCTATTATTGGGCCCAAGGCCTTTTCTGAGAAGCAATTGGATCCTAGGTTAGTCCCTTGACTTGTTTGAGTGATAGGACTTGGTATTTCCTTTATGGTTGCATGTATGTTATTTGGATGTTGGTGATGGCATGCTAGCACTATTTGAGCATATTCACTTGTTTTGGGCACAATACAAGTATTGATATTTGAATTTTCACTACTCCTTTTGAGAAGGCTTTCTCACATTTTTACTATTTTAAATAGGTTTTAACAGAAGTAGAACCACCTGGGTTACTTGGTCACTAGTTTTGAAACTTATGAGGCGTCAAGGACGTACTCCTATTTCTACTTGGGGCATTCGAGACATCTGGCATATGCTCAATTTTACTTGGTTATTCGGTGCATCAATGCCCTTTCTTGACTCACCGATGCCTCCGGGTTACTCTTGCTTGCTGGCCATCCCCCTGGGAGTGTATTGGCTGGCTTGGCGGCCCTTTTTTGGGGAGCTCACAATTGAGGGTACTAATTTACTAATATTCAGTGCGGCATCGCCATTTCTACATCGACTTTGCTACTCACTCTCCGGTACTACTACGGGATATTATATGTCTATGTAAGACCTGATTCGAGCCCAAACATTATATACAGACTTCCCGCATCCCCTATAGGTCCCTTTGACAAGTGCACCGCTGAATTGGATGAAGGAGCTGTATGGGTCCCACCTGGCAAGCTGGAGGCCGGGGTGGTCTATACACTTGTTATTGATTATTGAGAGCCATTGATGATTCTACTAGATTTTTCTACAAGCATGCATTAATTGGCATCGCCTATCACCAGTATACTTGTATAATATGGTCCCTTGGTTTTATGGGGGGCATGGGTATGTTTTTCATTGATTGTACCTTACGGGGGTATAGGCGTCCGGTCAGTTATTGTCTGATTTTACTTGTTCTTTTCTTTGTTGTACTTGTAGTTGGTACCTTTGGATTGTATTTGAGTAGGATTGTGGTTGGTACTCCTTGTTAGGTCAAGTCAAAATAGTTCCTAGGTGATTATGTGGTAAGAGTTGCCAATTAGCACTGTATTTTCATTAATAGATCTTATGGTGCCTTCGTCCTATTAATAGGTTGTGGATTGCGTTTCAGGTCCATTCTTTGACTCTGTTCCTTTATCTCTGTTTCCAGTCTTCCTTCCTTATTTCTTGTCATTATTGAGATAATCCTGATTAGTTACTTATCCAGTATTTACTTGATTATATTTTAATTATACTTGCTTTATCTGTGGAGCTTAGTCAACCTATTCCTACCGAGTACCATTCGTTTGTCACTCATACTTCACTTCTGCCCCTTCAGATCATAGTACGGGTTATCGTCATTGATTTGGACAGGTGCAGATCAACTTTTGAATTAGATATTTGGTGAGCTCCTGGCGTTCGGAGTTGCCTATTTCCATCTATACTAGAATAGGACTAGTCTGTACTCTCTTTCAAAGACTATTTGTACTCGCATTGTATTTTTAAAAGACTTGTACTCGTATTTTGATTTAGATGCTCGATTACTGACTAATGCCAAGTCTTGGAGTGATTTCTTGTATTTGTTTCAGTTGTTCTTTCTCTTCTCACTTGAACTTACTTTCCCCTTTATTTATCCATCTTTCGCTTGATAGCCCGTTGCCTCTGTTTCTGGCCTAAGGGTTAATAGTTAGGCTTACTTATTGGTGGGTGTTAGCAGGTGCCATCATGGCCTGAGAAATTGGGTTATGACAAGTGCATGACAAGTTGGTATCAGAGCTCTATGTTCACTGGTCTCACTTGTACAGATCTAACATCTAGTAGAGTCCTACGGATTGGTGCGGAGACGTCTGTGACTTATCTTTGGGGGGCTACAAGATGTCTTTAGGAACATGTCTCTTTTTTTCCATGTTGTGCAGTGTGTGTCTTATCGGTTTCTGGAAATCTTACTTGTTCCACTGTTTTACAAAATGGCTCGCACTCGCACTGGAGGTAGAGGCTAACCTCAGGGTCGTGCCAGGGATGTAGTACCAGCTTGGGAATAAGAGCAGACTATGGAATAATAGGTAGAGCCACCAGTAGCTCTAGTACATCAGCAGCCTATGGGCCCGGGACCAACCAAGCCACCGCCCGAACCAGTTGCAGCACCTGACTGACAAGCGATGTTCACCCAGATTTTGGCTGCTATGGGGGGTATGCAGCAGGGTCCAGCTTCTGTTGCGCATGTGAGCCATTCTGTAAAAGAATGGAACAAGTAAGATTCCCAAAAACCTATAAGAAACACAGTGCACAATTGGATACAAAAGAGACACTTTCCTAACGACATCTTGTATCCCCCTGAAGATAAGGCACAGATGCAGGACTCTACTAGATGTTAGCTTTGTACAAGTGAGACCGGTGAACCTGCGACTTTGATACCAAATTGTCATGACCCAATTTATCATTTCATGATGGCGCCTTCTATACAACCCACCAGTAGGAGAGTCGACCCATATCCTGAAACTGTAAGTAATGGGATATCATGGTAGAATACCAACCATACCACTAAAATAAACACGAAACAACAAAAACATAACTGAATGGCGGAAGCTAACAAAATATATACAAATAAAATTTCCCTCCCAGAACCTTGAAGTTACATGTACAGAGCTACTACCAAAATATTACAAGTCCCAAAAGTGGACCTTGGAAATAAAGCTGACTTAAAAAGCAAAAGACAGGAAAAATATATGCATAGAGGGAGACAGATAAATCCATAACGCAATATGATCACCCTCGCCTTCGATCACGACCGCAACTGACTTGAATAAATGTCGGTAGCTAGTACTCAGACCTACATCATGAAAACAGATGCAGAATGTAGTATGAGTACCAAAATAATAGGTACCCAGTAGGCATCAGAGGCCGACTGAGTAGGATAAGAAATATTAAAGTGAACTATGAGTAAATGGTCACCACTAAAGTCAGGGCAAGAAGTAAATATAGGTATGTACACGAGCGTACTTAACAGACAAAGAGCAAGTATTTAATAAATTCGTCGGGCTCGCATAAACTCGATTGGTACAGTCGTGCACAAGTATGAGGTAACTACCTGAATGAGCTCCCACAAGCCTGACAGGTGCAAGGATAGCTGAATTAAAATGAACTGAGCCAAGGAATTCCAATAATATCACCCACTTTTCGTGACTTAAACCCAACCATCCCAAAGGCCCAAAGTTTAACCCAAAGCTGAGGGTAAATATGGACTTAAACCAAAGATTCCTTAGTGAATCAAGAATAGAACCATGTGTAAGCTAGACCATAGACTTCAATCGGGTAATTATAGCCCAGGGGGTCAAACACAGGTAAGCTAGACAACGGACTTCAACCAGGTAACTGTAGTTCAGGATCCTGAACACAAGTAAGCTAGACCATGGACTTCAACCTGGTAACTATAGCTAAGGAACTGGACACAAGTAAGCTAGACCACTGGCTTGAACCGAGTAACTATAGCTAATGGAACAAACCAAATTAGAATCAACGACTAACTGTGTGTTACGGGGAGTACCCCCGAACCAAGTGCCATTAATACCTCACTCCATCCCAAACCATATAAAACTAGAACAATTGAGGAGACTTCCAGAATCAAAATACAAGCGATATAGAAACGTTAGGAGAGTATGGCATTATGAAGGTAAGGTCACAAATTGTGTTACTACCTAGCTAAAGCTCAGACTATCAGACTCAAGTCTGCTATATCAGTCTACTAGGAACTAATTGTCCGAAATGACGTGGGAGAAATTCTAAATCCCAACTACACCAAAATCACCCAAGTTTAAGGCAATCACTAGTCTAAGCCTAGACTAAGGCTTAACATGCTTCCAAACATATAACCATAGGCAAATCATACAACATCAGGCATAAATGATCGACAATAACAGAAATCATGCTGAAACAGTCCAACAATTTCCCAAAATAGTGCCTAAACATGGATTCTAGAAATTTACATGCTAGACACCCCAACCCCTCCAAATCATACAATTCAATATACAGTTTCCCAAATATGCTCGACCTCGCGAGGGAAAAATCGTACCCTACCTGTAGGATGACCGCGCGCACTCCATCATACGAAATCAGAGCTTTTTCCTTTCGAGTGGCCAACAAATGTTGCCACTCTATCAAAAATAGAATCACAACATTAATATGGTTGGTATGACACTAGAATTATCAAATTCGGTGTTGGACCAATTTTATAGTAAAAAATTGTGAATTATAGGAACCTCTCCGTAAATCACAAAATTGACTCCGAAAATAGGATCCAACTACTACCCCCGGCTCATGTTCCACAAAGGAATACAATTCACAAACCAAACCTAACAATCATAAATGATAAACTTCAAGGCCTAAGAACTTAGAAACCCAGGGGGAAAAGGGAGTTTTACCTCAAAGGAAGCCTCAACTCCTAATTCTGAACACACCACTGGGCTCTTCTTGAAAATCTACACAATTTTGCCTTTTGAATCGCCCAAGAATTGAAGGAGAAAACAAAGTTTGAAATTGGAGAAAAATATGGAAATTGGTTCTTAAGAATGACCCCATGAAGTTGCTTTAGCGATCCCCTAGTGAGCGCTTAAGAGACAACCACCAAAAAGCGGGCATCGCTTTAGCGACACCTGGTCATTTAAGTGACCAGCCACTTTAACAATAGGGCTATCGCTGAAGCGACACCACCCAAGGGGGCTGGTCACCTTAGCGAGCTCCTGGCCACTTTAGAGATCAGGGGTCACTTTAGCTATGTCACCAGACCTATCTAGTGCAAAAATTATCTTAGCATGCCAAATCCTCTGATAGGGTACTCGAGATTCGTTTAGAACCCCGTGCACTCAAGAGAGATATCCTACCCCACCAAATTCAACCTTCCTAACTCAATGGCGCATTCAAAACTCCCATACGAGGTCATTTAAAGAAAAGTGAGTCCCACACTTAAGTGCTACTTTGATACCATTTCCATAATGGGCCTCAGAATTAGATCGAAAGCCTCAAAAAATAAACAAAGGGCTGTTCTATACCAAACTTGATATTCCAAAGCTAACTGTGCTGTCAAAATTTTCATTTATTTGCGTTTTCTAAGAATGTTGACCAAAGTCAACTATAGGCCAAATTTCAAAAGAAAAGGCACCAAATGGTCCTAAACGGATACAGATTGCCTAGATACTCATGTCGACTATGCTACTAGCCTAATTTTGTCATTTTGGAGCTTATAAAACCGTTAGAATTCCATTTTGATATTGTTTTTGTAAAGTTATGACCGAAGTCAATTTTTCAAGTTATAAAGGCTCCAAAATAGGGAAACATGCCAAAAACCAAACGAACAATCCGATAACTGAACAATCTGTGTCAACAAGTCATAAATGACTTGAGGTCGCTATAGAAATGCTCTAAGTTCTGAAATAAATGCTTAAATTCAAAAATGACCTAGAGGGTCATTACAGTTGTAAAACTTTTCTAGTATTATTCTATGAGGTACCCTAACCTTCCTCTAGCGGATCGATTTAAATTTATGAAAAATAATCTTTTTGAATCGATTGTGAAGAAACATTTCAACCGTATGATAAAGAGTAGCAATGATTTTGATCTAATAAGACTAATGTAAATATTACCACTTGAATTCTACATTTATTGTACGGAGATTTTATCCCTCCCGAAAAGGATCCCCTTCATTATTATTTTGTCCATTACTCCTCAATGGCGAAGTGGATGTAGGCCACTTGTTTAAAATGAATATTAGAGGCTAGGAACAGTTTTTTTGGTTATTCTTCAAAATATTACACTGAATAATATTAAACCCAAAATATATATATGTATTAATAATCCTTGAATTTATTTATATCTTAGTTAATATTTTTAAATTATTCTAAAAGTAAACAAAAAAATTATGGATTTTTTGGATTCTTGAAATTGATTCACATAGGAACACAAGATTTAAATCTTCTTTTATGAAGAAGAAAAAAAAGAAATGTGTACAATGTTGAAGCAAATTATCTTGAAGGATTATTAAAAAATGATCCGAGCTTTCATGCTTAAAAATAATTTACCTTAGATTTGCGTAATGTTATTTAGTATAACAGTAAATAAATAAATTAATTAAAGAATCTTTATAGAAGAAACAAGGAAATTTATCCTAGCCTTTAATATTTATTTTATACACGTAGTCTACATCTACTGTACCATTAAGAAGTAATGGACAAAATAGTAATGGAGGCGATCATTTCTAATGAAAACCTCCTTTATGCCTTGTGATATCGATATAAGTGGCGTTATAACTTTTATCACCATATTAGTAAAAATAGAATATGAGATGGTTAATACGTAGAAGTAAATTAAGAAAATTAACGTATGCAATTAATCAGTTAGGAGGAATTAATTAGAGCTTAATTACTCTTTTTATTATGTGTTTGCCAAATATAAGTTACTATTCAACTCTTGGGAGTTATTCAACTTGTTGATGAATTAAACTTAGCACTTGGCTCTCATGTCCCTTGCAACAAAGATTTTGACAAAACGAAAAAAAATAATTCCTCTCAATTGAGATGGTAATCATATATATTCCACTGAGTTATATTCTTCTTTCATTCTAGATAAATTTGTGCAATTCTTCTTGATCTTTCTTCTTTCGTTGATGTTAATTACACTTAATTACTTTTCAGGATCTTTTGCTTATGACAGTAATTTTTTGCCTACTCCTTTTTCTCGGTGTGGTTTCCTTCTTTTTTGTTTTCCTTTTAACCATGTTGGTATGAGCTATGTTAAGGAAATAAATAATTAAAAATAATTTACCCAACTCCTTTCTATGTACCTAGCCCTTTTCAGTCTTCATAATGATATTAAATTGTTTGTTACTGATTAAATTGTGTTTCTTACAAATTTAATTTTTTTCTTTAGTACATGGAGTTGAAGCTGTGGCTTATAATTACAATGCTAGTATTGAAGTAAGAACTTGTACTTTCTTCTATATTTGTAACAAAATTTGTTCTTGTTAGTTTTTAAATGTAATATATATGCACACTAAAGATTATAACCTTAATAAGCACATTATTCTTTTTCATGATATAATCAGTGTTTGGTTGATCCTCAACGTGTTCAATATAAAGGAGGAAAGTTGATAAATCCAAAATTTGACTTAGGATTGCATGGATGGAAACGTATTGGAGGTGCCAAAATTGAAATAAGACAATCTTTCTCGAGAAACAACTTCATGGTAGCCTATAATAGGAACGAGTATAATGAAACTTTCTCCCAAAATGTTTTCATGGAAAAAGGGTATTACTATACATTTTCAGGTATTTGTTCAAGAATCTACAATTTGCATATAGGTTGTTTGTTATTGTGAAATATTTTCTTGATTATTTTTCTCCCAAAGCATGGGTTCGAGTTAGTGAAGGAAGTGAGACAACAGTGTCTGCTGCAGTAATAACTAAAGAAAACTCAAAGAGAGTTATTGCCTCTGGAAATGCCTATCCTGGTTGTTGGACCATGCTTAAAGGAGGCTTTCAACCAGAATTTCCTCTTTCAACGGAGTTGTATTTTGTAGTAAGCCCTTAATAACATATTAATTTTTTAAGTATTTCATTTTTATCATTAAAATATCCATTTGCTAACCTGACATTAATTTCACTTGTTCTTTTTGAAGTCTTAACTTTTATACATTAATTGAGAATAAGAAAAAAATTATATTATCAAGATACTAAACATAAGTTTCTCTTTATCAAACATGAATTAATTGGCAATGATTTTTTTCAATTTAAAGAGTTTTAACCTAGTCCCTAAAATATACTACTAAATTAATAGACAATTAGAAAAGTAGGTTACATTTGAACCCACCTCAACAAAAAAAAAACTAAAGATTCTTCTCTCCTACATATACTTGTCCGGAAAGTTTTTGTAATACAGAGTTCCATATAAATATTAGTGATCATATCACCTCTATTTATACAATTATTATTGGCATGAAATATTTTTTTTTATTAATTATTCTCCAGTGTTACAATAAGACAATTGAATTTTGGGTGGATAATGTTTCCTTGAAAGAGTTCAACAAAAGTGAATGGCTTCAACACCAACAGAGAATCATAACACGGGTACGCTATAAATGTAGCATCTTTTTAATTATTTACTATCATTGGCTACTAAATTATGAATTTATGTTCAACTACTTTTTGTTTGAACCTTTTTTGTTTAGGTAAGAAAGAGAAAAATAGTGCTAGATATAAGGGACAAATTAGGAAAACCAATTCTTGGAGTGAAAGTAAATATTAAATTCACTAAACCATATTTCAATATTGGTTGTGGTGTTACGGATACCCTATTGCAGTACAAGAAATATCAAGAATGGTTTCTTAAAAAGGATTTTACTGCAAGTGTATTCACCAATCAAATGAAGTGGTACTGGATAGAAAGTCGGCGAGGAATAGAAAACTACACAATACCAGATGCCATGTTCCAGTTCTTCAAAAATAATGGAATTGCAATAAGAGGGCACACAGTTCTGTGGGACAAACCCAAAATGAATCAGTATTGGTTGCATGATATGACACCCAAAGAGCTTTTGGCTACAGCAGTGAGACGTCTTTCCTCTATCATGGCACGTTACTCAAATGATATTTTTGAGTGGGATGTTGTGAATGAGAACTTACATTTCAAGTTTTTTGAAGAAAAGATTGGACCACAGGCTTCTGGCATGTTTTATCATATAGCACATGTCATAGATCCTAATGCAACATTATATTTGAATGAGTTTAACACCCTTGAAATTCCAGGAGATGTATATGCAGGTCCACACAAGTATATAAATAAATGGAGAGAGATCAGATCATATCCGGGAAATGACAACTTGACCATAGGATTTGGACTACAGGCTCATTTTGGTTTGGGAAAACCATCGATGCCGTACATACGAGCTGTGTTTGATTTTCTCAGTGAAACTCAAATGCCCATTTGGTTAACTGAAATGGATCTTCCTAATAATTTAAATCAGGTATATGTGTGTGTATATATATATATATATATATATATATTATATATATATATATATATATATATATATATATATATATATATATATATTGTCTTTAGTTTCCTCTCATGCATGAACATATTGTATATTCATGTAATTAATTAACAGGCACTTTACTTGGAAGAAATCATGAGAGAGGCATTTTCACATCCAGGGGTAGAAGGAGTCATAGTGTGGGCTCCATGGAAGCCAGGAATAAATTGCACTAGCTTGTGTTTGATGGATGATAATTTCAACAACACGGCAGCAGGAGACGTTGTAGACAAGCTCATGGCAGAATGGAGAACTCCTGACCTAAATGGAAAAACCAATTCTGGTGGACTCTATAAATATTATGGTTTTCTTGGAGACTACACCGTCATACTTTTTGATCCTCACTCTCTCAACAAAGTTACTAGGCAAATTAAAATTACAAATAAGGATCCAAACCCAATACAGATCCCTATTTCCATATGATTAACTTGTATCTCACATTTACATACATAACATGAACAATTAAAATTTTATTTTCTATCAATTATTTGGATATTTTAATTTTACTTCCCGATGACCGATGACACAAGTCATGGTTACTATGCATTCGGTTCTTCAAACGAAAAACCATAAATCTCCTAAACTAGTATTCTCAATTCAAATACGACATTAGCAGCAGAGGTATAGTTCATATTTTGATAATGACATGATTAGTATATACAAAAAATGTATATTTAGGGTTTAAATTAAAACCATAATGTACTGGCATTATTTTATATTTGTGATGGACTAATTTTTACATAAAACATTAGGGCTTTTACAGTTATCATTGAGAGTTTTTTGACTATAGGTAGATCATAAATTTTGACCTTATAGTTTGTGAGATACAAAAATTTTGTATGTCATGTTTATCATTGATTCCTTTCCTCTATTACTTCAGTACAATTATGATACTTTCTAAGTTATTCTATGCCTTACATACTCAATGCATTATTTCATACTAATACTTCTTTTTCGGGGGGCTCTACATTCATACCTACAAGTCCTGATAGACAGCTTGACAAGCCTTCTTAGTCGTGTTCTCGAGCTCCAAATAATTGATAATCTCTACTTCTTTTAGAGTTGTCAGGTTTAGAGTTGTGACAATATTTTATTTTATATTATTGATGGGTAGGTCGGGCCCTTCTTAGAGGCATGCAGACTTGATTTGGGTAGTAGTCCATTATCAGCCATATTGACCCTGTTATTTTGATATTATCAGCATATCGTCCTTGTCTTCCCTTGTATATGATTATGATTTATTTAATAGATTGTTATAGAAATCATGGTTGTCTTGTTGGACTACGTAGATTTTGACTTTCTTTTGTTATAAACTATTGGGTTAGCCAGATTTTTAGCTACTACATGGCCCTCTTATTATGGCCTTTCCAGCCTTGACTTTCGTTATTTAGAGTCTAATTGTTATGCTTGTTCAGGATGGCTAATATACGCTAGTAGTGTATACATTATCTAGGTCATCTCAGGGTCTAAACTAGCACTATGTGCTAGTCATGCCTCCCAAGGTTGGGGACTGACAAACTTTATAAATATAGCGTGCACCATATTTTATAAGCATTGATCTATGGGGCATGTCAGAAGAGTTACCCTTTATTCCTCAAATCATGATATAGAGCTGAGTCCTAAATGTTGAATTCTACATTTATGATTCGATAATTGTGTGGAGAGATGCTTGTGACCAGAAAGACTATAGCTAGTTAGATATAGGCTTAATACAACTATAGAAGAGAGTACCAGAAGGGTGCCACTAGTTGAGATGGCCTATTTTGAGGCCAGAGGAAAGTTATTATTAGACTCCTTTAGATTCTCCACTCCTAAGTAGCCTTTGAGGACTATAAGGCCCATATCCATTTTTAGTGTCTCCTATTATTCCATCTGATTAAGATTTTAGGAGCATATATATATATATATATATATATATAGGCACAACTAGTTGGTACTCAGCAACAGATACCCGTAATGCCTCCCTTCATTTGGTTTCCTCCTTTCAACTTAGAATGCCTAATGCCTATATAGGTATTAGGTGCTACTAGAATGAAGATAGAACCATTAATACTTTTAAATCATTTTTATATGTTCTTCAGGATTATACATATTTCAATGACCGAGTTAGTTGAGTTGGTAATATTTCCATCGGGTGATATAGTTGTATTATGGTATGGGAGTAAAGAGAAGTCTAGTGGGAGGAATGCACCTCCATCTTCTTAGGTTAGTTTCAAAGAGGCCTTTCTAGACTACTACTTTCTACAAGAGATATGATATGCCTAAGTAGATTAGTTTTTGGGACTCTAATTTAAAATTATGCATTCTTAAGAGTATGTCTTGAGATTTGATTCCTTGGACCGATATACCTCTACTTTGTTTGATGCAGCATGCGCTGGGGTACATTGGTTCCTATAAGGACTTATTTTAGAGTATATTGAGGCATGTACGATGGCTACACTGCACGATAATATGGATATCTATTAGATTCAGGACATCAAATAGAACTTAAAGGATCTTTGACACATACAGGTTTTGATTGAGAGTTAAGAGGGAGCAGTAGGAAAGGTCTAGGCCTGCACATTTGTAGGATGTGTCTAAAGGTGGTTCCAAACCTCGATATTCTGGTAGGCCACCTACGCCTCCACCATAGTAGTTTTAACATGGAATATTTTATCATCGATAATAGTTAGGTTGCAATGGTTTATGAGAAGTAAGATCTCAACAATTGAAGGGTTTATACAAGACTAGATTAGCTCCGCCACATTGTGATAGTTGCGGGGTATACTCTAGGAGATGTAGGTAGATCTCAATAATTTGTTTTTCTATGATTAAGAGGGTCACATAAACAGGGATTTCCTAAATAAATATTTGGATAGTATAGTTTAATACTCCGAAATTTGAAAAGTGCGTTGAATGGAAAGTTATAGAAAAATGCTTCTAGTACCAGTACAAACAGACCCATCTACGTATCGTACAAGGTCCTATAGTTCGTAGGGAGGCGTAGTAAGGACTCTAAGTTGGGAAATTTTTACAAGACTCAAAATTTTTGGATGAGCCCTACATATGGTTCGTAAAAGGACATACAGACCATATGAAGTAGTCATAGGATGGGTTAAGAGACTATGTTTTTCACAGTTGGCTGGATGAGGAGTCTTTAAGGGCCATAGAAAGTTTTACGGGCTGTAGGTGGCCTGTACTTAAGATTCATAGAGTTAGAACTTTAAGTTGTACAGGACAAATGGGTTTGACGACCCATATATCTGGACCATAGGGCAATTTCTAGTAGCTTGACTTTTTTGTGTCATGATTTCTACTAGGGGTTTTCAATGGATTGTAGAATGACCTACAGGCCGTAGGTCCCATCTCGGGGTCACTATTGGCAGATTAATCCTAGGATTATTTTAGACATTCCCCATTCATTTAATACCTAAGCTACACCAATTTGGACTATATTGCACGACTTATATATACCCAAACCTTCAAATTTCCTCTATTCACTCCCATTCTCCAAAACATTCTCTAAGGTACTCAAGAGTTTTCTCTCCAAAATCATCTTTTTCACCAAGCTAGGATTTCAAGAAGTCAAGTCTCCTATCAATTTTCAAGGCTAGATTTCAGTGAGGTATGTGTAAATTTCATCTACGGATCCTCTTTCATCCATGGAGTTCAAAATTATTTTCAATTTTTCTTACGCTTTCTTCCTAAACCCTAAGTAATTTTGATGATCTTGCACTGGGTTCAATTAATTATGTTTTTATTCAATCTCAATGATCTTATTACGCATGAATGGATCTTAGGTGCATTTTTTATTAGTTTTACATGAACTAATGCATTATGCCTATTTTCATGAATTAATCTATGTTTAAGTAACTATGCATTCATCATGAATTTATGACTATGATTTCAAGGATGTTTTTATGAAAAAAAAAATTAATGCTTTGATAAAGACAAAAGTTGCTTTTATATAAAGTATTCTATCATGAATTTTATGAAATTAAAGTTTAATTCAAAAGAGAAGTAATCTAATCATGAAGGTTTTCCTTGGTTTTTCTATGAATGAGC
The DNA here is from genome assembly GCF_947179165.1 of Solanum dulcamara. Lineage (NCBI taxonomy): Eukaryota > Viridiplantae > Streptophyta > Magnoliopsida > Solanales > Solanaceae > Solanum > Solanum dulcamara. The sequence continues at coordinate 47,869,901 of NC_077245.1, read as the reverse complement.
TTATCGTGATTTTGATGCTAAGATGAGTATCTCTATGAAAATGTTATGATATCATGATATTATGATTTTCAAGTATGTTATGATGAAGTTATTTTGAATTTTGACTAGTCCATTGAGAGTATTACCTAGCACCTATTTGGACTAGTGGCAATTACCCAAGTCCCAAAATTATGTGTCCCTGTAGGATTACCTTAATTGGACTTAGCTAGTGGATCCATAATTGCTTATGCTATGGTATTTACCATGGAAATTAGGACAATATCTTTTTGGTGTGGGAGATATGACACATGTCATGGGTTATATGGTTTGTTGTCGGTTAATGTTAACACTCACTTTGTTATGTTTCACTATGATTTATTTTTGATTTTTGTATTGACCATGTCTAATGCATTTTTATGATGTTTTAAAGATTTTCTTACAATTTAGCATGGTCCGTGAATTATCATGTTATGTAATGCATTACATATTCTCCATACTCAGTACATTCCATAGTACTGATAGCATACTTTTTTTACTTAAATTATTTTATAATATAGGTCATGACGCTCCCTATCCGGCTCGCACTTAGTATTTGCTCCAGTTGGCCTTACTTTTGTTGATTCCTCATGCTTCGAGGACACTACTTCTTTATTATGTCTTTAGTTTCATGATAGTTTCATTTCAGATTGTTTGGGTGAGCTAGGGCTTGTCTTATGCCCCAATCTATGGTAGTTAGAGAAAATGTCAGACTAGCATATATTTCTTGCATTATCGAATGTTATGGTTAGATTTTTGTTATATTGAGGCTTCTATTTTGAGTCTTATCTTCTGCATTTCACTTATATTGATTTTTACGTTACCCTAAGTCATGCTATGTTATACTAAGAAACTTGTGTAGGGTCTCTAGGGATTCATTCTTCATTTTACTTTAGTTTTAAGGTCTTAGGGTGTTTGACAAAGCCGCGTTGAGTAGAGATTTTTTCATAGATTTAAAGCACGCCACATTTATGAATGAAAGGCTATGAGGCATTTAAGAAACTTCACTTCTTTCATCACTCTTAAGTCATGCGATAGCATTTGACTCTATAAGGTTTTCCTTCTAACTCTACTTCTTCATATTACAGAATCATGCTTCCAAGAAGACCTTACATGAGAAAGAATGTGAATTAGAATGAAGATGAGGAGTTTCAAGAACCTCAAGCTTTGGTTGATCGCTTGGCCGAGTTACTCATGCCAAATTTAGGGCAGCTCTCCAAGTGCTTGCCCAAGATATGAAGGCAAAAGACAATCGAGAGGCGGTAGCTCCCATGAACCCAAATGTAGGTAAGATGGATACAAGGGTTCGTGAATTCACAAGAATGAATCCTCTGGAATTTCATGATTCAAAGGTGGGCGAAGATCCAAAAGAGTTCATTAAGGGCATTCAAAAAACTGTTGATATCATGGGTGTGACTCCGATGGAGAAGGCGGATTTGGTCGTTTATCAATTGAAAGGAGTGACTCAAGTTTGATTTAACCAATGGAAGAAGGATAGAGCTATTGGTCAGAGTCTCTTGGATTAGGGAAAGTTTAAAGATGATGTTCTAGACTGCTTCTTTCCCCTTGAGTTGAGGGAGGCAAAAGTGAAAGAGTTCATAAATTTGAGACAAGAAAACATAAGTGTGAGGGAGAATACATTGAATTTCACATAATTGTCTATGTATGCTCCATGTTTGGTGGATGATTCTAGGGCTCGTATAAGCAAGTTTGTTTCCAGTATTTTAAACACAATTGTCCAAAAATATAGAACCGCAATTCTGATCAAGGAGATGGATATGTCAAGATTTATTCCTCATGCCAAACAAATTGAGGAGGAAAATTTAAGGGTAGGGCTAGAGATTCCAAGAGGGCTAGGATGGATAATGGTGATTTTTCTCATTCCAGGTCTGGTAATTAAAGTCATTCTCAGTTTTAGCAAAAGTACTCTAAGAAAAATTCTTCTAGTGCTCCGGTGAAAAAGTTCAACAAAGATAGGGTGTCTAACCCTAAGGCTCAAGGTAGAGCTTCAAGTGGTAAGATTGTCCCTGTGTGTAGGAAGTGTGGGTAAAACCACCAGGGAGATTTCTTAGTAGGTTCTGATGGATGTTTTTGCTATGGTAAGATGGATAATAAGGTGAGAGATTTCCCTTTGCTTGCTAGCAAGGGTGGAGATGGTAGTAATTAGACTCAGACTACTTCTTCCAGTTGCTCGGCTCAGTAGGGTGCTTCAATTGGTTCTGGTGGTGATCACCATAATAAGTTTCATGCTCTCCAGAATTGATGGGATTTGGACAATTTTCCAGGTGTGGTTACTGGTATATTGCTAGTCTTTCAGTTTGAGTCAACTCACTCAATGATAGGATCCTATAGACCATAGAAAGTTTTACTATACATAAGGTTAACCTGTAGAAGGGGTTCAGAGACTTGAAATTTTGAGTATACAGGACAAACCACTTTGATGACCCCGTAACTATTGCAATAAACTATTGACTAAACTCTTAGGGTCAAGGTGCAATTCCAGTAACTTCTGTTTTGGTGCACAATTCATATAGACAGGTCCTACAACCCGTAGGATGACCTACGACCCATAGGGAAAGGGTCGTAGAAGTTTTGTCAAGGTTTGGGAATGGGTTCAATGAGGGGGTTTGACGGATCGTAGTAGGACCTACAAACCGTAGGTATCATCCATAGGTCACTTTGGCATTTTTAAGTGAAGGGTATTTTGGACTTTTTATGCTCATTTAACTACTTAACTATGTGGTTTTTGACCTATAAATAACCCAATAACCATTTCTAACCTTAAATAATACCATATTCCCTCTCAAACACTCTAATTCTATTAACTCATCTACTCTAATTCCCTCTCAAGCTCAAGGAAAAAACAACTAGGTTTCAATCTCCAAGTCATAGAATCTCCATTGCTTTTAGAGCCTTTACCCAGGTATATGGGAATCATCAGTGGATTTTTTTCATCTATTGGGTTCCAAATATCAATTCTCCAAAGTTATTTTCAACCAATTCAATAAGGGTTTCATGTCACTTCTTCATGGGTCCTTTCTATTTTGCTAAACTTTGCATACAACTGACAGCCTTTTAGAATTTGCAACACAAACCTCAAATAATTGGCATGATCTTCCTCACTCTGTGAGCAAATCAAAATGTCATCAATAAAGACGATCACAAATATATCCAAATACTGCCTAAACACCTTGTTCATCAAATCCATAAAAGCTGCAGGGGCATTTTTTAGTCCAAAAAACATAACTAAGAATTCAAAGTGACCATATAGATTTCTAAAAGCTGTCTTTGGAATGTCACACTCCCTCACTGGGATTTGATGATAATCCAATCGAAAGTCAATCTTTAAAAAGTAGCTTTCTCCTTGAAGTTGATCAAACAAGTCATCAATCCTTGGGATAAGATAGTTTTTCTTAATTGTGACATTGTTCAATTACCGATAATCTATATATATTCAGAGTTACCCATCTTTTTTCTTAACAAATAACACGGGAGCACCCTAAGGTGAAATGCTTGGCCTTATAAAACCTTTATCCAATAAATCCTCCAACTGCTCTTTCAACTCTATAAGTTTTGCTGGAGCCATATGGTAAGGAGGAATAGAAATAGGCTAAGTATCGGGAAGGAGATCTATGCCAAATTCAATTTCCCTTTTGGGAGGAATACCTAGGAGATCTTTGGGAAAAAGTTCTGGAAACTCATTAACAACATAAACTGGCTCAAGACTAGGAGTCTCGAACTTAGTATCTCTAGTCCAAACCAGATGGTAGATAGGAGTCTCGAACTTAGTGTCTCTAGTCCAAACTAGATGGTAGATGCAACCCTTGGAAATCATTTTTCGAGCCTTAAGATATGAAATGAATTGAACCTTAACCACCGAATCATTACCCTTTCTTTTAAGAATAGGATCAATAGAAAACTAAAACTTGACTCTACGGGTTCTACAATCAATAGTTGCATAAGAGGCATGTGACCAATCCATACCAATAATAAGTTGAAATCAATCATGTCAAGTTCAACAGATCACAAGGGATAACTTTATGCAAAATTGACACATGACACTTTCTATAGAATCTTTTAGACATAATCGACACACCTATGAGAGTATAGATGGAAAAAGTTTCTAGCAATAAATTCGGGCATACATCAAACTCATAGCCACATACGGAGTAACAAAAGACAAATTTTCACATGGATCAAGAAATGCATAAACATCATAATGAAAGACTCATAGTATACCAGTAACAACAACGGGAGTCTCCTTCACCTCTTGCCTACCATGAAAGCATAAAACTGGTTGTTGCATTGACCACCCTTAGGTTGAGCTTGAGAACATTGTGTAACATGGACACCCTAAGCAACTTGGACTTGAAGACGACCTTCTCTACCTTTATTATTAACATAAGGGTACTCGGATTGCCTATGGCTAATTTTTCTACATCCAAAGCAAAAACCCGTACCCATCAAGCATCTCCCACCACGATTCTTCCCGCATTTTGCACACTTGGGAAATGAAGGGCTAGTAGCATTACACCTCCTTCTTGAGACTTAGGGGATGGCACCCTATCATTAACGGACTTCTTTTTGGAACCTTGTCCTTTTTGCGAATGAGCACTACTACCACTGGACCTAGCATTTGAGAATTCACCTTCATACCGGGCTCTCTTAGAATCTATCTTTCTCATCTCTTTGAGTTTGTCTCCCTCAATCTTCTTGGCAAAAGTCATGAGTCGAGATATGTCCATTTTCTTGATAAGCATGGTGGTATGGCATTTTTTAGCAACTACGTCGGATACCCCTATATGAATTGACTCATTCGGGCACGTGGATCAGCAACAGATGAAGGAGGATACTTAGAGAGTTTGGTGAAGTTGAAGGCATAATCCCTTATTCCCATGTTGCCTTGTCAAATATTTATGAACTATAACACATTACCTTCCCTTAACTCAAGAAAAAAACATTCAATAGGTTCTTCATCCACCCTTTCTATCTACCATTGAGTATACCATACTTGATCCACACTCTTGAGTTGGGAAGCCGCCAACTCCGCGTTCTCTTTCGACGTTACCCCCATAATGCTTACTATATTGTAAACCTCATTACTGAATTCATGAGGATCCTCATCAACTTTTGAGCCATGAAACTCTGGAGGGTTCATTATTATAAAATCCCTTACCCTCGAAGTTGGAGTAGGAACATTAGGAGGAGTCACAACCCCTTGGTTGGCCACAACTTTCGCTAACATAGTAATAGCAGTTTGGAATTCTACATTAGTCACTTTGATGGGTAGGGGACCATTGTCTTGAGGAGCCGAAGGAGCTTGAGCTTCGTTAGCATTGATCCTCCTTGGTAAAGTTTGTCTTCTTGAAGGCATGTTTTCCGAAAATTGCAAAGGAAGATCATTAAGGAAAGGAAGTCTTAGGGTAAACTCTACAGCACGACATAGACCATGAAAGAAGTGAGAATATCCTAAAACGCCTTATATCCTCCTATTTATAGATGTGACCCGCTTCACAACCATGAATAAAACTCTACTTGATGTGGCATGTTAGACACCTTAGGACATCTTAAACCTTGTCCTGTCATACCAAGTTTGTCATGGACCGACCTAGGGCCTAGTCATAACACGACAATCAAAACCCCAAAGGGCTCCAACCAAGCCTCGTGTCATTTCATAAAGCATACATAAGGTAAAGTAATATCAGAAAATAACATAAGAAGGACTCTAAATCATAAATCATAAAGGGTATGAGAATTTGACAACATAGACTCTAAACATATGTCCAACAAATGCCTCTACTACATGAATATGGTGGGGGTTAATACATGTCCCTATCTTACCCTCAATCATGAAAGAAATAAACATCTTTTAAAGAAGAAAAGAGAAACTCATAACTAGTCCTCGGTAGATGAGGACTCACTAAACACTTTGCCAATAATAAAACTCTACTAGCCATGTGTTCTAGGAGTGTGATCCTCAACCACAACTCATAACTAGTCCTCGATAGATGACGACTCACCAAACACTTCACCGATAAGGAAATTCTACTAGCCACGTGTGATAAAAGCATGATCCTCAACCCCTACAATATGAGACAATATAGGAAATAATATGCATTAGTAATTTTGAAGGTAATAAAAATAAGGGCATGACATGCAACATAAATCATAAGATGCAATGATCAAGTAGGGTACATGGTAAGAAGAGATAAGTAAATTCATGAGAAAATCATAATGATCAAAGCATTTGAAAGGCGTAGTTATAGTCATGAAAGTACATAATAGATCATACATATGTGGAATAGAACCATAACCGGCAATAAGACCATGCAACCTATAACATGGAATCCCGATGTCTCCCCATACAATGGAAGAAAGGGGAATCCACTTACCAATGTAGACTCTACCCTGCTAGGCGGGACTTGTACATACGCTATATGTAGATCCACTAGCTAAGAAATGAAGGAAACTTATGTTGGAATGTAGTTTATGAGACTTGAGACTTCTACTAAGGCTTTTGTTAGGGACCCCACCTCAAGTCAACTCGGTGCTAAGTCAAATCCCACGGAATACATAAAATAGTAATCATACTTAGCATATATCATAACTTGTTCATAAACTTCATACTTCATAGAATAGCTTATTTCATAACATAATTGTAATGCGAGTATTTGCCTTTCATCATTACAAATCGTACTTTCATAATTCATATAATTAGGTCCTAGGTCACCATATAGGGTGCTAAGTCACTTTTTTGCATATTTTGCATGAAATTCATATCTTGAACATACTTGTAATTCATGATCATAATTTATACTTGAATTTAGATTAGAACTAATATACATGGTCAAATTGAATGAAAACCATGATAATAACTTGAAATCATTGAATTCATAATCATACTTCATTACATCCTCATTGAAAATAGATTTATACATGGAAAATCATAATTCAACTTAAAATCATGTAAAATATGTAGGAACATACATATAATGATCAAATATATAATAATTGAAAATATAACTGAAATAACCCAATGCAATTCATCAAATTAGGGTTATAAATCCAATTAAAATTCATAGTATTTTAGTAGAAACCTTAGGACTCCATGGGTAAAAGGGACCCATGGATCAATCCCTACATACCTTGATTGAATTTGACCTTAGAATTGAAACAGAAGACTTGTTCTTGAAGAAACCCTAGCCAAACTTGATGAAAAAGATGAACCTTTGAATGAACCTTGAGAGAGAAGTCTTAAAGTTGATTGGGAATTAATGAGGGAAAAGAATAGGTTTAGAAGTATTTATGATATTTTGGTAATGAATCTAGTCCCAAAAACATCCATATATATTAATAAAAAAATAGAAAAATGACTGGATTGTCTCTCATTTAATTAGAACTTGGACTCAACACGGAGGACCCATCACGGTCGATTATTATTATCATGCCCATTGTGGTGTCCGTGATGATGGACTTGGAATTAAAATTCTGAAGTTGTAAGGGAAGGTTTCAGAACTTCCTCCAAGGAACCTTTAGATTCTGTAGAGTACATTAAGGCCCGTGAAACATAGGTGTGGTTTAGTCCCTATAGATGGGTCAGCAAGTGTGGCCACCACACAACCCACCACAGTCTGTAAAGCTCTACACAACCTATGGTGGTCTATCGTGGTCCTATCTTTGGAGTCATTTTTTGAGGCTTCTGGGGAGGGGTCACCATAGAGAGTTTCACGGACTGTCGTTCTCAACATAGTCTGTGTGCCCTTGTCATGGAACTTACCCTACAGGATTGAGCCTCAGGGTTACCACCATGGTGGCTCACCATGAGGCATGGTGCTCACCATGACCCGTGATGGTGTTACACCCTATACTTTGGTACCTTGGATTGCTTCTTAAGCTTCTTAAATTTCTGGGCAGGCTCTTAAGTTTCTTAGAAGTCGTCATGTGAGTCAGATAATCTATAATACTATCAAACAACTCTAAGTAGGGGAGAATGAGATACCCTAATAATAGGGAAGATTGGAAATAGGGTTATAAGAATTCAGAAGGAGTTGGAGGCCAAGTAATGGGTCATAGGACTCGACTTACTCATTTACGCCACCGACTTGGACATCTTACATAACTAAGCTACATGAATGCACCTCGATCTTAAGTAGCAAGGGATACATAGGCTCTTAAAGTGAGACGAGATTATAAACCCACGGAAGAGAAATAAGGAGACGTAGTACCTACTTGAAACAAGTGATGCACCTACTTGGAATAAGTAGGTTATGCTCCTACTTGGACCAAGTAGGTAACACACCTACTTGAGGTGGGTCCCACGCTGCCACATGGCGGCTTTGGATTGGATGCATGGATGAGGTAGCGCCCTAGAGGGTGCCACATGTCTCCCCTAAGGGACTACCACATGTCACCACCTAAGGACATGTATATACATGTTTATTAAGGCTGAATTTCTCACAAAACAGCCTTGAACTTAAAGGAAAAGAAAAGGAAATCCTAGGAGGCTAAGAGAGAGGGGCGACGACTTGGCCAAAGTGAAAGGTAAGCCCCAATTTCTTTCCATAAATTAATTATCTAGGGTATAACATGATGATATTAAGGTGTCAATAATGTAAGGTTATGGTTTGTAGAAGCACAAAATGGATAGAAAACAGCCACAACATGTCAGCCACAATTAAGGAACTTCCGAGGCGAGTTTAGGCAAGCTTTGGCCAATTTCAGGTAAGGTAAGTGTTTTTCTTTCAATTTGGAGTTTATGGTTTTGTTATGGAGTGTATTATATATCTTATATGTGGATGGAATATAAAAATTTCACAAGGATGCTTGACGTTAGAAACAAATTAAGCTAAGGTCGTTATAGTTAAATCGAAGTCAAGTAGTGTGTTGTGGTTGTTGTGTTGCGCTTGCAGGTGGTTTGATTGTTTGTTGAAGGGATGTAAAGTGTTCAAAAAGGGGTGTTATATCTTCTGGTTGCAGCCACATGACCCCCCATTACGTATGGTTAAAGGTTTTACGAAATAGAGATTAAAAACCCTCTTTTGGTATCGTAGTTTTGAGCGGGCTGTTTGGGACTTGCTTTGGGTAATGTTGCAGTGTTATGGTCGTGTATTGGCTGCTGGTTAGTGTGGGTAATATGTATTCTGAGGTTATAATTTGAATAGGGCAAGTTATAGGGGAGATGCTGCCTAAATTCTATTAACTTCTAACTAATAGACTAATCGAGAAAGGTGAATAAGGAATTGGTTCCTATGGGTAATTGGTGGTAGAATTACAAGCTAGAGAGTCGAAGGTCACTAACCTTAGAATTACTTTCATGTTAAATAGGTTCAAGAGACAACGAGTTGAACGTGTTAAGAGTAATCTGTAAGAGGTATGTAAAGCTAACATTTCTTTCTTTTGGCATGTTTTTGGTATAAGTATGTAAAGTTTATTTCTTTCTTTTGGCATATTTTTGACATAAGTATGAAAAGATAATCTTTATTTTGGCATGGAAACAAATATATGAATTTTATATGATTCCCAGGAAGTTCCTATTCCTAGAGCCATTAGGATGGCCAGTTTCTTGATTTCCAAAAGATATTTTATTATGCTTTGATATGAGTATATGATTTTAGAAGTTCTATTTTGATATAATCCACAGTGACTTTCAAAAGTTACTTGATATGACTCTTTTCTTGATTTTGAACGATAGCTTATTTTAATTATTCCATTGAGCCCCATAATATATTTTGAAACATGGAAACAATTTCAGAAAGACTATTTTGACATAGACCATCGTGGCATCTGAAAGACATGCACTATGGTTATCGCTCAATTTCTCTTATATGACTTGGCATCAGAGTTGCGTTATTGAGTCTCTAGAAATGTTTTTTATTTTGAAATTAAATTTAGTTTCTCACTACTCCACTCGTAGATGCCTCAATACTTCTTTCACTGAGCCCGGGCCAGGTTTGTTATCGTGCGTACCTCTCTGCATTATTCGTCGTATCTCGACATGAGGGAGCAAGTACGACCTGTGCATGGGTTTTGTAGAGTTATGATGTGCCATATACACATATGATATGATATGATCTAATATGGCTATCTGATATGATATGATTTATTACGGAGATATTCCCTACTCTGGATGTATGCTGTGCTGTGGCGCCAGTAATAGGGTGGTGACCATGTTTTGTTCATCGAGTCCCGTAATGGGGCCGGATATGGCATATGTTTTTATGCATACATTATCTATGGTTATCAAAAGCATTTTTGATATTCTGGATATTTTGCTCATTTTTGCACCTTCTGTTCTGGTAATGGCTTTACTTATTATAGTCCATGCTTTACATACTCGGTACATTATCCGTACTGACTCCCTTTCTTCGGGGGGCTGCGTTACATGTCCACAGGTATAGACGCTCGTTTTGCTGATCCGCTCGCTTAGGAAATCCACCCTTTTGGTTGGCAGTGCTCCTTTGTCTGGAGCCCTATTTTGGTACTAACTTTTCTGTTATACATTTGTACTAATTAAGGGTACGATGGGGCCCTTTCCCATCATATGATTATGATATCGTTCTGTAGAGGTCTGTAGACTTGTGTTGTGGGTTTTGTATATGATTTTGGGCTTGTGTTCAGTGACGGCCTTAACGTCCTTCGTGTGCCACATCTATTTTCGTACGCTCTCTAGCGATCTATTTTGATTTCCTCATTTGTTTATTCTGCTAACATACTCAGTGGGGATAAGGGTATGTATGGGTGCCCAAATTGGTCACCAATCATGAACTATGGAGTTGGTTCGTGATAGATGGCCTTCCATGGTCATCACCTAGGGCCAAAATTGTAGGTTTTTAAGAAATTTCATATATTGATCCTCGTTTCCCGACTATCCAAATTGTGGGGTCTTATATTGTTTATGAAAGAATGCCAAATCGCAGTGCTAATGAATGAGATAGACATATATAGGCTCATGACTTATGATAAGAAAATTGAAGGAGAAAAGCTTAAGGAGAGAAATTTAAGGGGGTCCAAGAGGGCTCGGTTTGAAGGTGGGTTTTCTCATAACAAATTCAGTGGTGGTAATGGTCATTTTTGACAAGGCGATAAGTTTCAATGCTAAGGTTCTTAACAAGCTTCGGGTCAAAGGTTTGAAAAAGATAGGGTCTTAAAACTAAAGGCACAAGGTGGTGTTAGTTAGTCTACTCTTCCTAAGTGTACCAAGTGTGGAAGAAATCAAGGAGCTAAATGTTTGGTTGGGATGGGTTCATGCTTTGGATGCGGTAAAATAGGGAACAACATCTCCAAATGTACTAACAAGTGAAGAGAAGGTCATCCTGAAGGTCAAACTACTCAAGGTGGACCAACTCCACAAGGTGGCGTCCCACACCAAAACAGGTTCTATGACCTTCAAACTAGGCAAGAGGCTGACGAGTCTTCCTATGTGGTCATGGGTATGTTGAAAGTATTTGAATTTGATGTTTATGCATTGTTAGATCTGGGTGCTACTATATGCTTTGTTAATCCTTTTATTGCTATGAGATTCATTCTTAGTCCCAAAATCTTGCTAGACTATTTTTCGATCTATACTTCGGTTGGGGATTCAGTTGTGGCTAAAAGAGTTTATAGAAATTGTCCAGTTTAGTTTTTCATAGAGTTACTTCAGTTGATCATGTAAAGCTTTATATGATCGATTTTGATGTTATTCTTTGTATGGTTTGTTTTCATGCATGCTATTCCACCATATGTTATAGAACCCTTGTGGTTAAATTTTAATTTCCTAATGAGCCATCATAAAATAGAAAAGCAGTAATGTGTATTTAAGGGTCAATTCATCTCATGCCTTAAAGATCGAAAAATGATTTCCAAAGGTTGCATCTATCGTCTAATTTGGGTTAGAGCTACTAACTCTGAAAATCCTACACTTGAGTCAGTTTTAGTTGTTAGTAAGTTTCTAAAAATTTTCCCTGATGAACTGCCAGGCATTCCTCCTGAGAGAGAAATAGACTTCGGTGTCAATCTTCTTCCCGATACTCAGTCTATCTCTATTCCTCCATACTAGATGGCCCCACCAGGATTGAAAGAGTTAAATGAATAGTTAAAGCATTTTCTAGACAAAGGTTTCATTAGACCGAGTATCTCTCCATGGGGGCTTTGATTCTCTTTGTTAGGAAGAAAAATGTTACTTTTCATGATCCGAACTAGGTCCTAGCTGCAACTCGACGATTGGTATATGAGGGACCCCAATCATAAGTTATCTTAGCATACATCGCATACATAAGGAAAACAGTAAGATAAAGATTAACAGAAGTAATCATCTCAAAGGGGATGGGACTAAGGGATAAAATCAACCAATCAACGTCCGCATGGACTACATCACATTATCGACCAGACATGTCTCTAGTATAACCCTTGACGGGGGCTTAGAACAAGCTCCTAGATCACCGTAACAATAGAAGAAAGTCAAAACAATAGTAACATAAATCAAAGTCATCTCCTATAGAGTAAAGACTCACTAACTTCTTGAGAAATCTAGGGCAATCACTAGCCACGTATAGGATGATCGCAAGTGTCTTCCGTCCCTACATTATGAGACAATGTAGGCAAAATATGTGTTAGTACATTTGAATATACTAAGTATGTAAGTTATGCATGAACAAGTAAAGGAACATAATCAATATGCCATAAGATGCATGACCAATCGTAATGAATACGATCAAAGCTTAAAAGCAATTTAAAACATAAAAAACTCTTGGTCAATGTATATCATAAAAACTTTATCATAAAAATCATAACTTGACATCTCATAACTTAACTCCAACTTATATAGGATAGAAACATTAAACAACATCTAAGACCATGCAATATATTACATGGAATCCGATGATTCCTGCATCAAGACAGGTCGATGAGTCCTGCATCGAAATAGCGGAGGCTACCTTACCAGGGCATACTCCAAAAGTAACAATTCACTGGGCTATATTGATCCACTAGTTAGTCCATGAAGGAAACCTACGCGGATAACATAGTTTGGGGAATTTAGGTTGCTACTAGGATTCCCTTGAGTAACCAACTGCGCTACTGGATCGAAGCCCACCTAGAAGCCCTCTCGACGCTTAGTTAATATCCCAATAGAAACTCATAAACATGATCGTAACATAATAAGGAAGGATAATAACTGCTTATTAATCTATTTTTAAAACATATTAGGAATAGCTAAACTAACTTGGTGATTCACAAGAATCCATAACTTCGATAAGAATTGTCCTTATCACCATCTTAAACATGATTGTGTGTGAATTGGACTTATCACACTATAATAACATCTTTGATCTTAACTTTGATTGTCATCATAACTTCAACTTTAAATCATAATCTCAACTTTAAATCATTAAAAACTTTCATTGTAAATTATTTAACTCATGATCAACTCATAAACTCATCTTTAACTCATAATCATAGCTTGAAAATAGCTTTATGCATAGGCATATATAACTCACTTAAAATTATGCAATTCATATGAGAACATGCATATAATGATCATTGATAACATCTAAAAATGGAATTAAATTAGCCCAATGCAATTCATCAAAACTAGGGTTCATAATCAGTTAAAATTGAATGAAAACCTGAGAAATCTTTGGGTCTTCTTGGGTGAAAAGAGCCCATGAATCAATCCCCGCATACCTTTCTTGAACTCACTAAGAATTTAAGAAGAACCTTGAAGAAATATGAAAACCCAAGCTTGAATTTGGAGAGAAACCTTGAGAAACTTTGTTCCTTCCTTTGTAAAATTTTTGGGAGAGTGAATTGAATAGGAGGGGAATTTGAAAAATTGAATATTTATAGACTTTGAACTTGGCCATAAAAATGTCTAGGTTTATTGAACCAAACTTTAGAAAAGACACAATTATCCCTCATTAAACTTCAGATTTTTAACCTACGAACCAACTACTACAGGTCGTCGAAGGGATGACGAGTCATCTAAATGACTCATCTTGTAGGTCTGAGATAAGGTCTGAAAATTGAGTCTCTGATATTTGGGAACAGGTCAAGTTTAAGACCCATCAACTTTAAAACAAGTCATTCTTGAGGATCGTCCTGCAGGTCAAAAAACCTGCAAATTTTAGGGTCTCTATATTTTTGTGAAGGGTGGTTTTTACAACCCGTAAGGTCTTCTATGAACCATCCTATCAAGTAGTCACCTTGGCCTTGGGAAAATTGAATAAGGCCTCTGAACTTTGGTTGACGAGGGGTTTCTATGACCGCAATATGACGATGACTCATTATATTGAGTCATAGAACCTCTCTTAAGGGAAGCATCTATTTTTGCTGAAGGGGTCACTCTACGACTCAACTTTACGAGTTGTAGAGAGCTCTACGAGCCGTTAAGTGACTCGCATACTTGGGTTATTTCAAGAGTTTGAGACTTTTCCCCTAGGTCCCAACTTTTCGACTTATGGGGTCTTACAATATCTCCCTCTTGGAAACATTCATCCTCGAATAAGATCAACTTATCATAGAAAGGAGATGGAAATAGGACTAGAAACCCAACATGAACATGATAACATTTAAAATGCATGAAATATGAAAACTTCAACTTAACATAAAATCATGACTTTAAAATCAACTTTTTCACGAACATGCATGCATATGAATGATAAAGGAGGAACTGAATACATAAGAGTTCAATTAGCTTGAAGAAGAGCAACTTACTACTTTAGGCTTGAGTAGAGGGAAAGAGGTACGAGTATCATTTCATCATATCCACCTACGCCTCCCAAGTAGCACTCTCTACTTGTTGATTTCTCCATGGCACTTTAACAGACACAACTTCTTTGTTTCTTAACTTCTTAACTTTCAAGTCTAAGACTTCCACCGAGACTTCTTCGAAAGTCAAATCTTCCTCAATAGTTACATCTTTCAATGGTACAATGGAGTTTGGATCACCAATGAACTTCCTCAATATGGATACGTGAAATACCGAGTGAACCATAGCTAACTCAAGTGGCAAATCTAACTCATACGCTTCTTTGCCAATACGTCTCAATATCTTATAAGGTAAAACGTATCTAGGATTCAATTTCCCTTTCTTACCAAAGTGCATTACATCCTTCATGGGTGAAACCTTCAAATAATCCCAATCATCCAATTCAAATTCAATCTCTCTTTTCATAACATCGAAATAGGACTTTTGACGACTTTGTGACGTATTCAACCTTTCCCTTATGAGTCTTACCTTCTCCATAGCATCCATCACCAAATCTAGACCGATCAAGTCCATCTCACCTACTTCAAACCATCATATCGGGGATCTACATCTCCTCCTATACAGTGCTTCAAAAGGAGCCATTTGGATGCTAGAGTGATAAATATTATTATAGGCAAACTTGATTAATGGAAAATGTTCATCCCAACTTTTTTTAAAATCAATAACACACGCCCTTAGCATATCCTCAAAATATTGGATCGTCCTTTCAGCTTGAGCGTCGATCTGAGGATGGAAAGCGGTACTTAACTTAATCTTTGTTCTGAGACCCTTTTGAAATGACTTCCAAAAGTGTGAAGTCAATTGTGTACCTTGATCCGATATAATAGAAAAGGGTACAACATTGAGTCTTACCAACACATGAACATACAACTTTGCATAATCATCTGCGCCATATGAAGTCTTAATCGATAAAAAATGAGCCGACTTGGTCATTCGATATACAACAACCCAAATGGAATCATATTGCTTCTTACTACGAGGCAAACCTATTATAAAATCCATATTTATGTCTTCTAACTTCCAAGTAGTAATTTCAATGTCTTGGGCTAGGCCTCCTGGTCTTTGATGCTCAACTTTAACTTCTTTAATATTTGGACACATAGATACAAACTCCGCTTTGTCCTTCTTCATGCCATTCCACTAATACACTTCTCTCAAGTCACGGTACATCATGGTGGAGCCTAGATGAATCGATTATTGGGAACTATGGGCTTCATTCAATATCAACTCTTTCAATCCATCAACATTGGGTACATACAACCGACCTTGGTAATGTAACACACAATCTCCCCCTTAGGAGAAAGCCTCAATGGCTTTTTTGGCAACATACTTCTCTAACGCAATCAACATTGGATCTTGGTCTTGCTTGGCCTTAACATCCGCTACAAGAGACGATTCCAAACCATTATAAACAAGAACACCTCCATCATTTGAATTAATAAAACGCACACCTAAACGTGCCAATCTATAAACATCTTTAATCAATTCTTTCTTATCTTCTTCAGCATGTGCTACATTTGTCATGGACAATCTATTTAGTGCATCGGCAACCACAATTGCTCTGCCCGGATGGTACAACACACTCATATCATAATCTTTCAACAATTCAAGTCATCTTCTTTTCCAAAGATTCAGGTATTTTTGCTTAAACACGTATTGTAAACTCTTATGGTCGGTGAACACATCCACATGGACACCATAAAGATTGTGTCTCCAAATCTTCCAAGCAAACACAACCACCGCTAGTTGAAGATCATGGTTTGTATAATTTCATTCATGCACTTTAATTTGCCTAGAAGCATAGGCTGTTACCTTACCATGTTGCATCAAAACAAAACCAAGACCAACCCTTGAAGCATCACAATATACCATGAAACCATGGGATCCTTCCGGCAAGGTCAAGATAGGAGAGGTAGTGAGACGATCTTTCAACTCTTTTCACATGCTTCCGACCATTGAAACTTCATATTCATTTGAGTCAACTTGGTCAAAGGTGAAGAGATCAATGAAAACCCTTCCATAAATCTCCAATAGTGTCCGACTAGGCCTAGGAAACTCCTAATATTAGAAGGAGATAATGGTCTAGGACAATTCTTAACCGCTTCAATTTTCTTAGGATCAACCATAATCCCTTAACCTAACACAATGTGACCAAGGAAAGCCACCTTCCTTAACCAAAACTCACATTTATTGAACTTTGCAAATAGTTTCTTATCTCTTAGAGTTTGCAACACAATCCTCAAATGATTAGCATGATCCTCCTCATTCTAAGAGTAAACCAAAATGTCATCAATGAATACAATCACAAACGTATCTAAATATTTCTTGAATACCCTATTCATTAAGTCTATGAAAGCCATGGGAGAATTAGTTAAACCATATGATATAACTAAAAAGTCATAATGGACATACCTCATCCGAAATGTCATTTTGGGAATGTCGCACTCCCTCACCCTCAATTGGTGATAACTGGAATAAAGGTGTATTTTTGAAAAGTAACTTGCCCCTTGAAAATGATCAGACAAGTCATCTATCCTCAGAATTGGATGCTTATTCTTGATGGTTACCTTGTTCAATTATTGGTAGTCAATGCACATACATAGGGAGCCATCCTTCTTTCTAACAAACAATACGGGGCACCCCGTGGGGATATACATGGTATAATAAAACCCTTGTCTAACAAGTCTTTCAATTGACCCTTCAACTCTATTAATTTAACTGGAGCCATCCGATAAGGAGGAATAGAAATAGGTTGGGTATCCGGAAGAAGGTATACACCAAGATCAATCTCTCTTTTGGGAGGGACACCAGGCAAATCATCGAGAAACACATTCAGAAACTCATTCACCATGAGGATCGAGTCTAAAGTAGGGGCTTCAAAATTCTCATCCCTAAGCCTCACAAAATGATATATGCAACCCTTGTAAATTATTTTGAGCTTTAAAACACGAAATGAATAGACCTTTGAACATGGAATTACTACCTTTCCATTCTAGGATTGGCTCATTTGTAAATTGAAACTTAACCACTCGAGTTCTACAATCAATAGAAGCGTAACATGCATATAGACAATCCATACCAAGAATAACATCAAAATTGGTCATCTCAAGCTTAACTAGATCACATAGGGTAACTTTATGGAAGATCATAATTAGACAACTTCTATAGACTCTTTTAGCTACAACCAGCTCACCTATGGGATTATAAATGGAGAAAGGCTCTAAAAATGCATCGGGACTAACATCAAATCTCATGGACATATAAGAGAAATAAAAGATAAGTTTGCACCAGGATCAAACAAAGCTTAAACATCATATTGAAAGACTTGTAACATACCAGTAATAAAATCAGGAGTCTCCTCCACCTCTTGCCTACCATGAAGAGTATAAAACCTATTGTTACATTGACCACCATTTGGTTGCACTTGGGAACCTTGAGCAACTTAGCCTTGAGGACGAACATCTTTGACCTTTCATTCCTTAGCATGATGCGTCTTACCACATCAGTAGCAAGAATTCAACCAATCTTGACATTCACCTATTGTGGTTCCTACCACACTTTTTGCATGCGGGAGTATCTTGGCCAATAGGAGAACCTCCTTGAGACTTAGGGTTGGGCACTCTATCCTTGTCAAATCTTGGAGTAGTTACATTAGAAGACCCTTGTCGGAGTACTTTTGGCAAAAAAGAGGACGTCCACCACTTCCAGACTTAGCATAAGAGAACTCACTATCATTGGTCCTTGGCCTCTTAGACTTCCTATTCTTCATCTTTAATTTCTCACCCTCTACTTACTCTTCGTATGTCATGAATCTAGATATATCTATCTCCCAAATCAACATAGCCATTTTGCACTCTGTTGCTACCATATCTGACACCCCCATTATGAAGTTGCTCATATGATCTCTTGAGTTAGCAACCATAAATGGAGCATACTTTGAAAATTGATAAAACTTGAGGGCATACTCCCTCACACTCATAGAACCTTGCTTAAGGTTGATAAACTATTGCACTTTAGCCTAACTCAACTCTAATGGGAAAAATCGATCAAGAAACACCCTCTTGAACTCATCCCAAGTCATGGGTTCAACTCTTTGGGCCTCTCACTTTTCCATTGATCAAACCAAATTTGGGAAACACCCCTTAATTGGTACGTAGACAACTTCACTCTCTCAACTGGACTAATCCCTATGATCTCGATAATGTTATAGTTTTCATCAACAAAACCTTGCAGATCCTCATCAACTTTAGAACCCCAAAACTCCAGAGAATTCATCCTCATGAAATCATGAATTGTTATTTCCGCCATACCAACATTTGGGTTAATGGGAGAAACCACATCGCAGTTAACTTGAGTCGTTATAACTTGAGAAAGTACTTAAAAGGCCGCTCAAATCTCGGTATTGGAAACTTGATCATTCATAGGTTTATTCGGAGGTCGTTACTCCTCTTCAACCACGTTCCTCCTAATGAGGTATCTTCATAGAGGCATATTCTAAAAATTGCAAAGAA
Source organism: Solanum dulcamara (assembly GCF_947179165.1). Classification (NCBI taxonomy): domain Eukaryota; kingdom Viridiplantae; phylum Streptophyta; class Magnoliopsida; order Solanales; family Solanaceae; genus Solanum; species Solanum dulcamara. Next base: position 47,850,629 of record NC_077245.1, on the reverse strand, counting down.
CAAGTGTTAGAGGAAAAAGACTTAACCACTCTACCACATGACATACATCATGAAAGAAGTGAGACTTTTTCTAAGACGTTTCATAGCCTCCTATTTATTGATGTGGAATGCTACACACCAATGAATAAGACTCTACTTAATGCTTATGTTATACTCTCTAAGACTCTTCTAAACCTTGTACTCTGATACTAAGTTTGTCATGACCCAACCTAGGGTCAAGTTGCGACATGATGATCGGGATACGAGGGACCCAAATCATAATCCATCTTAGGATACATTGCATAAAAAAGGTAAAGAATAAGATAAAGACAAGAGAAAGTAATCATCTCAAAGAGGATGGGAATAATGGATAAAATCAACCAATTAATGTCTGCATGGACTACATCACATTATCATCTAAACATGACTCTAGTCTAACCCTTGACGGATTCTTAGGTCAAGCTTCTAGCTCACCCTAACAATAGAAGAAATTTAAAATAATAGTAACATGAATGAAAGTCATGTCCTCGATAGAATGAGGACTCACCAACTTCTTGAGAAATCTAGCGCAATCACTAAACATGAATAGGATGATTGCGAGTGTCGTTCGTCCCTATATTATGAGATAATGTAGGCAAAATATATGTTAGTACGTTGTAATGTTTTAAGTATGTAAGGTATGCATGAACAAGTAAAGGAGCGTAATTAATATGCCAGAAGATGCATGACCAATTGTAGTGAATATGAGTAAAACTTAAAAGCAATTTAAAACATAAGAAACTCTTGGTCAATGCGTATCATTAAAACTTTATCATAAACTCATAACTTGACATCTTATAACTTAAATCCAATTTGTGTGGGATAGGATCATTAACTATCATCTAAGACCATGTGAGCTATTACACAGAATCTGATGACTCCTGTATTGAGATATGCCGATGACTCCTACATCAAAATAGGAAGGATACCTTGCCAGTGCATACTTCAAAAGTAACTTCAACTAGGCTATGTCGATCCACTAGTTAGGCCATAAAGGCAACCTACGTGGGCAATGTAGTTTGGGGAGTTTAGGTTGCTACTAGGATTCCCTTGGGTAACTAACTGGATTACTGGATCAAACCCCACCTAGAATCCCTCTTGATGCTTAGTTAATATCCCAATGGAAACTCATAAACATGATCAGCATAATAAAGAAGCATAGTAACTGCCTATCGATCCATTTTTAAAACATATTAGGAATAGCTCATCTAACTTAGTGATTCATAAGAATTCATATCTTTGGTGAGAATTGTCCTTATCATCATCTTAAACATGCTTGTGTGAGAATTGGACTTATCGAACTATAATAACATCTTTGATCTTTACTTTGATCATCATCATAACTTCAACTTTAAAATCATAATCTCAACTTTAAATCATCAAAAACATTCATTGTAATTTATCTAACTCATGATCAACTCATAAACTCATCTTTAACTCATAATCATAACTTAAAATAGCTTTATGAATGAGCATCTATAAATCAACTTAAAATTATGCAATTCTTATGAGAACATGCAAACAATCATCATTGATAACATCTAAAAATGGAATTAAATCAACCCAATGCAATTTATCAATATTAGGGTTCATAATCAGTTAAAATTGAATGAAAACCTGATAAATCTTTGGGAATTCATGGGTGAAAAGAGACCATGAATCAATCTCCACATACCTTTCTTGAACTCACTAAGAATTGAAGAAGAACCTTGAAAATAATCTGGAAACCCTAGCTTGAATTTGGAGAGAAACCTTGAGAGACTTTGTTCTTACCTTGGTCAAATTTTTGGGGATGATGAATTGAATAGTAGGGGAATTTGAAGAATTGAATATTTATAGACTTTGAGATTGGCATAAAAGTGTCTAGGTTCATTGAACTAAATATTGGAAAAGACAGAATTATCCCTCATTATACTTCATATTTTGAACATACGAACCAAGTGCTATAGGTCGTCGAAAGGATGACGAGTCATCTAAACGACTAGTCCTGCCTTTCTGAGAAATGGCCTGAAAATCGAGTCTCTGAAGTTTAGGAATGGGTCAATTTTATGACACGTCAACTTGGAAATGAGTCATTCCTAAGGCTCGTCCTACAAGTCAAAAAATATGCAAATTTTAGAGTCTCTGAAGTTTTGTGATGGGAGTTTCTTACAACCCCTAAGGTCTTCTATGACCCATCCTATCAAGTTGTCTACCTGGCCATGGGGAAACTTGAATAATTCCTATGAGCTCTTATTGACTAGGGGTTTCTACGACCTATCAACAGGATGACGACTCAATCTATTGAGTTGTAGAACCCCTCTTAAGGGAAACATTTATTTTTTCTCGAGAGGTCACTCTATGACTCAACTTTATGAGTTGTAGAGAGAAACAAGTTGTAAAGTGACTCGCATACTTGGGTTAGTTTAAGATTTTGAGACTTTTCTCCTTAGTCAACTCTTTTTAACTTACGGGGTCTTATAGTTCTCTCCGTATTTGTATTGATTATAGGCAATTTAACAAGGTCATATTTAAGAATAAGTATCCCATTACGAGGATTGATGACTTGTTTGATCAACTTCAAGGAGCAATTTACTTTTTAAAGATTGATCTTCGATCGATTTATCATCAACTTTGAGTATAGGAATATGACATTTCGAAGATGGATTTTAGAAATCGATATCATCACTTTGAATTCTTGGTTATGTCTTTTTGACTAATGAATTCCCTTGGAACTTTCATGTATTTGGTGAATAGGGTGTTCAAACAATACTTGGATATGTTTGTTATTGTGTTCTTTTGATCTACTCTCGGAGTAAGGAAGAGCATACCGATCATTTTAGTATTGTGTTGCAAATTCTCAGTGACTGTCAGTTGTATGAAAAGTTTAGTAAGTATGAATTTTGGGTAAGTTCAATTGAGTTCCTTGGTCACATCATTTCTGGAGAAGGAATTATGGTTGATCCCAAGAAGACCAAGGAGATTAAGAATTGGCCTAGACCGTTAAATCCTTCCGATATTTGAAGTTTTTTGGGCTATACCGGTTATTATAGATAGTTTTTGGAAGGTTCCTCTTCCATCGTATCGCCCTTGACTACTTTGACTCAAAAGAAGGTAAAGTTCCAATGGTCTGAGGCATGTGATAAAAGCTTCCAAGAGCTAAAGGATAGGCTTACTTTTGATCCAGTATTGGCTTTAATGAAAGGTTCCAATGGGTTTATTGTGTATTATGATGATTCACGAATTGTTCTTGGTTGTGTTCTGATGCACAATGGTAAAGTGATAGCTTATGCTTCATGGCAACTCAAGGCACACAAGAAGAATTACCCAACTCATGACTTGGAGTTGGAGGCTGTGGTAATTGCTTTGAAGATGTGGAGACACTATCTCTATAGTTTCCATGTAGATGTTTTTACCAAACATATGAGCTTTTAATATGTATTCACTTAAAAGGATCAGAACCTTCGACAAAGGAGATGGCTTGACTTGTTGAACGATTATGATATGAGTGTGATATACTATCCAGATAAGGCAAATATAGTTGCAGACACTCTTAGTAGATTATCCATGGATAGTGTTGCTTATATGGAGGATAAGAAGAGGGCTAGTTCTTCATATGCATAAACTATCCTTTTTGGGAGTTTGATTAGTTGATTTCGCAGATGGTGGTATTATTGTGCAAAATAGTTCTGAATCATCTCTTGTAGTGGATGTTAAAGCAAATCAAGATAGTAATCGCGCTTTGGTTGAATTGAAGAAAACATTTGCTGAAAAATACATTGAGGCTTTCTCCTATGGGGGAGAGGGTATTTTGAGATATCAAGGCCGATTGTGTGTTCCGAATGTTGATGGCTTGAAATATATGATTTTTTTGAAGCTCATAGTTCGCTATATTCTATACATCCCAATTCCACAAAGATGTATCAAGATTTGATGGAATTGTATTGGTGTAATGGCATAAAAAGAATATTTTAGAATTCGTGTCTAAGTATTCTAACTATCAACAAGTGAAGGCTGAGCATAAAAATAGGGAGGTTTGGCTCAAGCCATTGAGATTCCTACTTGGAAGTGAGAAGCCTTGAATATGGATTCCAGTACTAGTTTGCCTCATAATAATAGGTAACATGATTCTATTTGGGTAATTGTTGACCGGATGACTAAGTCGACTCATTTTCCTCCTATTAAGACTTTATATTTAGCCGTGGACTATGTTAGATTATATATCCAAGAGTTTATTAAGCTTCATGGTGTTCCATTGTCTACCATTTCGAATCGAGGCACTCAGTTTATATCACCATTTTTGAGATCCTTCAAAAAGGGTTTTGGTACTCAAGTAAAGCTTAGTATAACTTTTCACCCAAAGATGAATGGTCAAGTTGAGCATACCACTCAGACATTAGAGGATATGTTGAGAGCATGCATCATTGATTTTAAAAGAAATTGGAATGATCATTTTCCATTGATAGAGTTTGCCTATAATCACTTTAGCATTGAGATGGCTTCATTTAAGGCTTTGTATGGCATGAGGTGAAGATCTCCTATCTTTTGGTTCAAGGTTGGTGAAGTTGAATTGATAGGACCCAAGTTGGTATTTGCGGATTTGGGGAAGGTTAGATTTATTAGATAAAAATTGAAGACGACCCCAAAAAAGTTCTATTTAGATGTGAGGGGAAGAAAACTTAAATTTGAGGTTAATGATTGGGTTTACCTGATAATTTTACCCATAAAGGCGTAATGCATTTTTTTAAGAAAGGAAAGGTAAGTCCCCGCTATGTTGGGCCATATCAGATTTTGAGGCTGATTCGTAAGGTGTCTTATGAGTTGGATTTGCCTTCAGATTTGGCATTGGTGCATTCGATGTTCCATGTGTCTTTGTTGAGTAAGTTTATTGGTGGTCCTAGCTCTATAATGACATTGGAAAAATTTCAGGTTAAAGAGAGTCTACCATATGTAGAGGTTCCATTTGTAATCATAGGCCGGAAAGTTAAAATGTTGAGGAACAAAGAAATAGCTTCAGTTAAAGTGTTATGGAGGAACCAAGAGGTTGAGAGTTCTACATGGGAAGCCGAAGCTGATATGATGTCCTGATATCATCATTTCTTTCCTTCTTTTCCTAGTTAAGGTATTTAGTTACTTCATGATCCAACCATCCCAAATCATGTGTTTCAATTGTTATCATGGTTTCATATGCATTCATGTTCATGAAATGAGTTTTAAAGCCATATTTGAGCTTAAGATAGAAGATTTCATGTGTTCTACATTCTTGACATGATTTGCATTCATGTTGGGATATTATGTTCCTTTCCTATTCCATTCATGCTAGCTTAAGTCCTATTCAAGGATGAATTTTCCCAAGGGGGAGATATTATAAGATCCCAAAAGTTGGAAAGTCGAAAAATGAGGTTCAAAAGATGATTTCTCAAAAAAGAGCTCGGATTTTGGCACCTTGTGGTCTTCATGAGACCCACTAAGGGGCTTGAAGAGAACCATAGGACGTAAAGGGACACCATGGTCAATTCCTTGCCAAATGGATTCCTACGGTGATAATTGTGATAGGCCACCACGACCCGTGGTGCGGTCTACAGGCTGTTATGGTCTCTACGGTGACCATATCCTAAAGGCTTCTATCAAGATCATCTACACGACCTATGTTAACGGACTATATTTCCTCCAAAAACCATAAAGTCCTCCATGGAGGAACTCCTAAAACCTTCCCTACAACCCCCAAGACTTCAAGTCCAAATCTACCACAATGGAAGACCACCACGGACCATGGAGCCCATAACGGTCTGCAATGGGTCTCGTGGAGGGAAACCTTCCATAACCCCTTTTCAAAAAATCCTAAGTCCCTCACAAAGAAGGGGACCAAGTACCTTGGTTCCCACAACAGTCCATGGTGATAGTCCATTTTGGTTTCGGATTCAGTTTTAATTGGGGTTATTTTGGTCTTTTCCCTATATTTTATTAATGAATGTGGATGGTTTTGGGGACTAGATTCTTACCCATTAGCTAACTTATTCCCCTAACTCTCCTATTCTCACCATATTTCCCTAAATCATAAAACCTTCTCTCCCAAGTTATTTTTTCTCTCAAGGGCTTTCTTCTCCCTCAAGCAATTCAAAGGATTTCTTCAAGGTCAAGCTTCCATTCTCATCAATTTAGGGATCATAAAGTTCAAGGTATGTGAGACTTCTTCCATGGGTTCCTTTCACCAATGGAATCCCAAAGATTTATTCTCAATTTTCTTATAATTACTTCAATCAAAAAGCCCTAATTTTCATGATTTGCAAGGGTCTTCTTAATTGTGATATCTTCCGATTATAATGGTCTAATTATGCATAATTCACATCATATTACATGATTTCAAGTCGAATTTTAATGACCCATGCTACATGCTAGTTTCAAGTACAATTTATGAACTATGATGATGATTTTCAAGTTATTTCAATAAATGCTTCATGACTAAGTTTTAAGAAGCTTTATGCAAGAATTTTATGAATGATGATTCATGATGTTTCAAACAAGTAATGAAAGAGTGACTTAAGATCCTTAAAGGTGACTTAAGACTCTAATGAAAGAGTGACTTAAGATCCTTGATCAAGAGGGTGACTTAAGACTCTAATGATATTTTATAAAAAGAGTTCATAATGATGGAAGACCTACACGCACATTACATGAATCACATGATAATGAGCTATTCTTATAAATGAGTCTATAAAGTATGATTATGAAAAGTTTATGATTATTACAAGCATGATTTATGATCATGTTATGAATGCATTTTGTGGGATGTTAACTTAACACAAAGTGGACTTTGAGGTGGGGGCTCGACCTAAGCCCTAGTAGCAATATCTAGTCTCTTAAACTATGTTGACATCTTAGGTTATAATATAGCCTAGCTAGGGGATCCACATATAGAATATGATAATGATAATGATTGGACAGATCCTACCTTGGAAAGTATCCTCCCCCCTTCCCGATGTGGGGATCATCGAATTCTATGAAATTCTCGCATGGTCTTAATGTCAATTACAATTATCTCCCACATATCTAAGTTCTTAAGATTATTAGGGTTTTTGATGCATTGACCAATGAGGTAAAAGTTTTATTATTCTCACGAATTTACTTATGTTTTAAATAATATTGGTCTTGCACCCATGATTCATATTGCTCATGTCCTATGTTTATTGTTCATTCATCTTCTCGAATACTTAGTGCATTCCATGTACTAACGCATACTTTTTGCCTATATTGTATCATAATATAGTGTCGGACATTCGTGCTCATCTACCTCCAACTCGTGGCTAGAGTTTATTACTATTATGTTTGTTGGTGAGTCCTCATGTTTTGAGGACGAGACATTTACTTTCTTATGTGGTTATGACTTTTTTTATCCTTCATATTGGGTGAGTTGGGAGAATGTCTCACACCCCCATATAGTAATAGAGGCATGTTAGATAGCGAAGGGTCTACGTTTTCACTTTCTCATTTCAAGTCCTATTATTATATTGAGATGTTGCTTCTGTATTATGATCTTGCTTATTTACTTCTTTTACCTTATGTATGCTCATGAATGTTATACTCAGAGGCTTGTTTAGGATCCTTTGGAATTGGCTAGGCCCTAGGTTGGTTCATGACCAAGATATACTGCTGGTAAATATTGCTATTCACCCAAGCAGACTATTGGCCAATCTAACACTATCAACACAATAATACCAACAATAGGATAAGTCTAAGTCACAAACCTAGCCAACTATTAGCACAATAACATAGAGACACATAATATGGTCAACCAACAACCTAATCGGATACTCATATGCCTGGAATGTACACATAATAATATAACCCAACCGACTACCACAAACTAGAGGGTGCCAAACAACACCTAATTATACTTATGGTAGACAATGCATATGAATGCAGGGTATATAGTAGAACCAGCTAAACCATTAGTGACCAAGTGTATATAACTACCCCAACCCTTGATCTGCCAGGTAAAACCATGTAGCTCCCTCATTCGGTACAGTGGTACTCATGACTAGAAGGGACCATAAGGGGAACAGGAAGTTTGTATACACTACATAGACCCAAACCAGTTCTTATAAAAAGTCATCTCCATCTTAGTACTGAAGGAATGAGTTTCCAACATCCCAGATGCCTCTATGTTTTCTAGTAGAAAATAAGTATGTCCTTAATGCCTCATAAATTTTGAAAAACATTTTACAAAGTGATTTAAGTGGTCCGACTCTCGCTGAAACTAGTTTAAAATAGCAATAGTGTAAAACAGTATTTTAGTGAATGATAATGATTAATTAATGCATGAGCCAAGATCATACAACAAAACACGTGAGAATGAACAATCAGTGCAACGCATTCCATCAATAACATCCAAACAAAGCACACAGGATTATAATACAGTACCAATACTTCCACGCTACAAAGGAAAAGAGAACTAAACTGGGGTCCAACTTTTAACACCCCGACCTAGGGCCTAGTGGTAACACGGAGATCGAAACCTTGAAGGGCTCCAACCAAGCCTATTTTTCATATCATAAGCATTCAGAAGGTAAAGTGAAAGTGGAAACATCATAAGAGAGTCTAAACCGTGGATACTAAATAAAGAATTTCACATGAAAACATAGATTCAAAATATTTGTCCAACTAGATGCCTCAACTCATGAACATGAACAGGGATAAAGCATGTCCTTAGATTACCAGAAAAAGGAGAATCTGCTTGCCAATGTAGAATCTACCTCGTTAGACGGGTAATAACATATGCTATATGTGGATCCACTATCTAGGCAATGAAGGAAACCTATGGTGGCACGCCTACAGCTGAACCGAATTCTTTCTTGTTAAAGAATCTCTTTCTAGTTGCTCTGGAACAGTTAGGAGATTCTCTAGAAGAAATACGAGGTTCAAACTTCCAAGAAATAATTTCGAATTGGGAGGGTAGATTCAGAGACATGAGGATGCTACTAGGGCTTTTTGCAGGGTCCCTACCTCAAGTCCACTTGGTACTAAGTCAAATACAATAGAATACATACATAGTATAGAAATCATAATGAACATATACAATAGTTATGATCATAGGTTTGAAATCATAAAGTCGCTCATTTTCATAACGTAGCTGCAATATGAGTATTTGGCTTCCACATTACATAACATACCTACATAGTTGTAGTTCATACATAATTCATATCATCTCCTAAGGCACCACATTGGGCCCTAAGTAACATTTTCCATAATTTGCATGAAAATCATGATTTGAAATATAATTATAATTCATAATCATAGTTTAAATGCATACTCATAATTCATACTTGAAAATTAGGGTAAAACATGAATGCATGATCAATTGGTTTGACAATCCTGAAATTGGATTGAAAACATGCAGGATCATATACTTTGTATCAGCCCATACATATTTCATAAAGATAATATCATTGGGAAATATAATTGAAAATACCCATAATTCATAACATGAACCCTAAAGAACAATATAGGAAAATTCATGGAAAAACTCTTCAATTCAATGTAATAATCATAAATTTATATTAAAATAGACTCATAATTATAATTAGAATAATAATTCATGCAATTGGAATAGAGATCATAAAACTCATAAAATTCCATACTTGAATTTAATAGAAAACTTGAGAAATTGATTGGGCTTCATTAATTAAAAAATCCATAAATCAATACTGACATACCTTGAGTGAGAATACCAAAGAATTTGGAAGATTTTGAGAGTTTTGATGGATTGCTTTGAGTGAATTCTTTGAAGTCTTCAATGGAGTCCTTTAGCTTTAATGGAGTTTTGTTGTACATTGCAATTTTGGGCTATTTTGATCCCCAAATTATGTTTTGTATTGGGACACAAGTTCAGGGAGATTGGAATCTCACTTGTTTAATTCTTTCACAGAATGGCTCGCACTCATGATTCAACTGTTGGTGGTGACCTACCCATGCCAACAGATAGAGCCCTAGATAAGGGCAAAGGCTGACCCCAAGGTCGTGCGAGGGCTGCAGCACTAACCTGTGATAGAGAGAGAACTCCGGAGTTAGTGGTGGAGCCTAAGGCAAATTATGTATCTCCACAGCCGACGGGGCCGGGATCAGCCTAGCCACCACCCATATTAGCTATGTATCCAAACCTCAAGTGGTTTTCGCCAAGCTATTGGCAGTATCAGGGGGTATGGAGCAGGCCCCAACTCTAGTTGCACCAAAACCGCAGGGTCATCCCGCATCAGCAACACCTCAGGTTCTGTTTCCATCAACATTTATTGTCTCCCAGCCAGTTAAAGAGACCAGGGTTGTGCCATTAAAGGAGCAGAAGATGCTCAAAGTATTCTTGAGATTATCTTCTCTAATGTTTTCTGGTATATTGGAGAAGTTATCCATGAGTTTCTGACTATAGGTGGTGACAAACTGCAGTCACTAGGTCTTGCGGAGTCGAGAGAAGCCGAATTCACCTCTCATTAGTTTCAAGGGTCAACTAAGTAGTGCTGGCACTCGTACTTAGATACCAGACAAACTCTAGGATGAGTTTTCAAATGCTTTCTTATCCAGGTTCATTCCACATAGAGTTATAGATAGAATTTGTGATCAATTATGAAGGTTGGAGTAGGGCTCCATGAATGTGTTCGAATATAAGGCGAGGTTCCACAAACTCTCACGGCCTGATATGATGATATTGCCAATTAAGAAGGAGACAATTAAATGATTTATTCGTGGATCAAGGTTTAAGTTGAAGATAGATACTGAGCCTATGATTGTAGCGGCTGCTCTTTCTTCGAGGTGGTTGACTATGCCTGTACCATGGAGCATCTTTGTTGCGAGGCCCAAGGGTGCATCGACAAGAGGGCTCGCCACCAATGTAATTATAGTGGGTACCAATCTAGGGGTATGAACTCTTATGATAGGCCTTACCAGAGGTTACATAGGGTAATCAATACATTTTGGGTAGTTTTGGTGGCAACTCGAGTCAAGATCGAGATGGTTCACAGTCAAATACTTCAGGCCATGGTGACCATTCCTATCTTGCGAGTAGATATCTACATGGTTGCTATGAATATGAAATCTTGATCACTGGTCTAGGAAATACCTCTTGAGTAGGAATACTATACTAGCTCTATATACAGCACGACCAGCTCCAGTAGCAACATATCTAGCTAGAGGTAGAGGTTAGAGTCAGGACCATCGAGGTGGTCACCAGGGTGCACGAGGTGGTCCATAGGGTGTCATGTCAGGTGGTAGGGTTGATGCTCATGGTAGAGGTGGACGGGGCCATTTATATGCAGCTCAATCAAGGGTGGATGTTGAAGCATCAGAAAATGTTATAACATGTATGATTCCTTTATGCCATCGTCCCACCTCAGCTTTATTTGATATGAGTTCTATATTTTAATATGTATTTTTGTATTTCACTTCCTAGTTATGTATGTTTTCTGAGCCTTTATAAGCTCTAGTTCGTATTTCGACCCTTGATGATGAGTCCTTAGCAATGGATCAGGTATATAGATTTTGCTTGGTGACTATCAAGGAGTGTGAACCTTGGGATGACCTTATTGTGTTGAAATGTCAGATTTTTATATTTTTTCGGGCATGGACTAGTTATTCCCTCACTGTGCAGTCTTGGACTTTTATGCTAATACCGTTACCTTAGCCATTCCTGGTATCCCTCTACTTGTGTGGTAAGACTCTTTTAGTCGCACATCGACTGAGGTTATCTCTTTTATGTAGTCTCATTGGTTGGTTGCTTGGGATTGTTTAGGCATGTTGTTGTCACGACTCAAGCTGCGCCTTAGACATGACACAGTGATTAGAATACCATGGGACTCTAACAAAGCCTCTTAGTATACATAGAAAGATATTCATTGCATGAATGTCGAAAGTAAACTTTAATTGCTGAAGATAGTCTCAAATATAGAGAATTCATAACATGACAATTGGAATGAATAAAACTTACTTGTCTAGTCTGACAATGCCTCTATTAATATAGATGGGGGCATATGACAAGCCATATCTCACCCAAACCCATAAGAAAGTGAAACAGTCTGAACATAAAGAAATGGCATAGCAAGGTTTCCCTCGAATCATGATGACTCCTCAAAAGTAGTAACTCTGAGTAGATACCCAAACTAACCACGGGGATGGGCAGGAGCATCGTGACCTATATATGAAACAATATAGGCAAAAGTATATGTTAGTACATGAAAGGTACTAAGTATGTGAGAAATATGCATAACGTGAATAAAAGGAAATCATAAGCAAGAACATGACATGCATGACAAAAATCATTGAAAAAAATGAAGTAAATCATAAAGTTGTGATATAAGGTCAATGCATCATAAAAGATATCATTTAAAACTTTGTAAGAAAATATAGTCATTTTTATGGGAAATAGACCATAGCCAACAATAAAATCATGTAAATTATAACATGGAGTCCAGTGTAACTCCTACATTGATAAAGGAGATGATACTTTCCAAAGTAGACTTCATGTCATATCATCATGAGCTATTTGTGGATCCACTAGCTAGGTCATTTAAAACAATCCTATGGTGGCACATAGTTTAGGACTAGAATTGCTACTAGAGACCCCTTTACCTTTCGGTGCTAAGTCAAATCCCAATGAAATAGTTAAAACCAATCATCAACATATTATTAGGAAAGTAAATAATCATATACCAACCCACATTGATAAAATCATATAAGAGTAGCTCCTTAAATCATGATTTTATAACATTGTTCATAACGAAACTTGCCTTTCTAAGCATCTAATTCATGATTTCATTGATACTGTGACAAAACCTTTCATAATTCATTGATATATACTTGAAAACATACTTGAAGAACTAATTCATCACTTTAATAAATAGTTCATAAAACATTCATCTAGTTCATGAACATAATTCATAGTTCATAGTTGAAAATCATAGGCATAATGCATGGGTCCATGTAAAATCAATTGAAAATCATGTATCTTAATAAATTCATGCATAATGAAGTAGAATAACAACAATTGAATTAAAATAAGAAGGACCCATAAGATTTGACATAAAACCTTCATTGAATTAGGTGAAATTGAACTTGGAGAATTGAGATCTTTGGAGGACACTGTAGATGAAAGGAATCCATTGGTGAATTCCCACAAATCTGGATAATCAATGCCCTAAAATTTAACACCCTTAATGTTAGAAAGTCAAAAAATAGGGTTTAAAGAGGAGTTTCTAGAATATTGCAGCTTTTGGCACGAAGAGCCTTCACGGGGCATCACGAGCCATGAAAAGCCGTTATGGAGGGGTACTTGCTAGTGGAAATTGTCACGACCCAACCTCGTAGGCCGCGACTGGGGTCCGACCTAGACCCTCTTATGCGTATTTATCAACTACACTTAAGTTGAACCGTGTGTGATGTGATACTATATATAAAAACCCTAATAGTTTAAAACTTTTTCATGTACATGTAGCCTCTTTCATTTGTATCATATCATGAAAGGGCACGGGAGCCGACAAGGCTGCTATAGCAAAAACATTCACAACATATTGAATAGGCAACATCGAAACTAACTCATAAACAACCCACATATACATATGTCTACAGACCTTTAAGAATAGTAACAACAACATATGGCGGGACAAGACCCCCGCCGTACCCCTAAATGTACAAATATATACATTAAGTGACCAGCATCAAAATTTAGGCTCCAGAACAGTGAAGCACTTCTGACACAGCTGAGAGGAACTCCTATGCTGATGGATCTCCAGAATAAACATCTGTACCTGCGGGCATGAAATGCAGCCCCCTCGAGAAAAGGGGGGGTCAGTACGATATATGTACTGAGTATGTAAAGCATAACACATCGTAACTGAGATCATAACTGAAATAGGGATGCAGGGGATAAGTATAACAATTAACAAATTACTGTACCTGCACCTTAGGACACGTGATCCTATACACCATCATATACTGTGTCCGGCCCTCTAGTGAACTCGGTGTCATCATCATTACTTCATAATCACATATCATCGTATCATAATGCATTTCATTTCATCATATCATCGTATACGGTATCATACCATCGTATACGGTATCATCTTATCATGTATATCATCATATTATACCTGGTTCACTGCGGGGCTCAGGGTCACAATGTATTGCTTTAATCTCATATGCATGCCTACATAAAGTGTCCGGCCCTTTAGTGAGGGACTCGATGAATGGAGTGGTGTACGTCTATAGCGTACCATCATAATATACATATGTACCCGACCCTCTAAGAAGGGACTCGGTGTTCCTTCCTTATTTCACCACATATACTATCATATTACAGCCGGCTCGGGACTCGGTGAATAATCGTATCGTCATAATATATAACATATATCACACCTCACGTACGGCATCGTCTCCTCGTGCGTGGAACTATACACATCCATCCCGGGACGCGGTGAAAGAAGTAGTAACACTGTGCACGATAACATATCCCGGCCCATCATGGGACTCGAGGAAGGATGGATTACAGTATGCACGAGTAGAGTAGTGAGAAACCATATTCAACTAAGTCATTATCTAAGACTCGATGAAATAGTCAAGTGAACCATCACCTGAAGACTGGTGGAGTAATTATCCGAGATATCCCTTTAGATGTCATTAGGGCTTACATCAGTTGGGGCCTCAAGAATCACAGACATGCATCAAAATAATGCCACATAATTTATGCAATCAGAAATATAGTCTATGCAATCAGAAACACAATTTATCTAGTCAAAGACTCAACTCATGCAATCAACGGCATTTATCATTTCAGAGCCTCTAAAAAGAGGAGCTGGTACCTCTACTTTCTATTCATTATATAGCAGGCTCGAGAATAATAGTTTGACTACTTTCAGACTCTTAATGTTCAGGAGTGACTACAAGTCACGAGTTACAATCAGAGCTCATAAATGGAATTACCTCTAAACCTATATCATATACCATTTCACTTAAAGTTGATCCATTCCAAAGGAAAGAAGAAATAGGCTTTACATGTACTAGTTTTCATCACATGGAAGACTAAAAGGCAATGACTCAGCTATTGCAGAAGTTCTAATATCACGAAGTAAACAAGAGTCTCGACTCATACTCAGGGCTTTACAAATGGATTGAATCCCGAATATCATATACATATCATTTATAACTTATATCTAAGACATGCCAAAAGAAAAGAAGAATAGCTCTACATATTTATTCCAAAAACACGCCAAAAGAAAACTTCACACACCTTGTATGGACTTCTCTTAACCACGTCCACGTCGTTGTCCTCGAAACCTATTTAACATGGAAGTAATGCAAGTATTAACAACCTTGGATTTTTCAGCAACTTAGACTACCCACGAGTATTCATAACATTCATCCCTTTGCTCGCCTTCTTGACTAGTTCCTTAACTAGTTAAGGCGTTAACAAAAATCGGGCAGCACCTCCCGTATAATGTGCCCTATCCGAATTCCCAACCTTGTACTTAGCACCTGAAGCCAACCAACAATGCAACCAGCAGACCATACATATACATATTATGACAAAATTACTCAATATAAAGCCCCAACAATTCACTCGACACTAAGATACCAAAACTAGAGTTTTTAATCTTTCTTTCGCGAATTCTTTAATTGCAAAATTGGAGGGTCATGTAGATACAACCAGCAGCTCCCCCAGATAATTTATAGAACTTTTAGACCTTGCAACACGCCACAACATAACCAGCAGCAGCCCCTACGCATACAACACCTTATTTCAACAACGACTTAACTATAGCGATTCCAAATTCGTTTATTCCGAACGCTGAACTTTTCAAACCTTTTACCCAACTTCCAGCAGCCCCTAAGGTGTGTAATACACCATAATTTAACATCATAAACTTCAAATTAGAGTGGAAGAACTTACCTTTCCCGAAATTGGCTAGAACTCGCCAAAATCGTGCCTCAGAACTTTTTTTCAGTGTGCTGTAACGTTGTGGCAGCTTTCTGTCCATTTTTTGCTGCACCAAACTCTAATTTTATACTACTAATACTTCCATATCATCATGGTATACTCTATATAATTAATTTACGGAATGAAATCGGGACTTACCTTATTTTTCTCCCAAGTCGTCGCAATTTTCTCCTTAGCTCTTAGGGTTTTCTTTTCTCACGTTGCTGCTGGAAATTTGTGAATGAACTGAAGCTTTTTGGATACATATCAACTTATATAGGTGGTCCCAAGGGGTGAAACGTGTCATCCCCTAAGGATGACACGTGTCAAGCCATGATTGGCCACCGTGTCATGCTGCCAATTAGGAGCTGCCACGTGGCAGCGGGGTCCACCTCCCCCAAGCAGCTGCATCACCTACTTGACCCTAAGTAGGTGCATCACCTGCTTGCTTGAGGTTCTGCCACGTGTCGCTTCTCCATTGGCTGCCACGCGTCGTATTTTTCCCTTCCTCGCGGGTTCGTAATCTCGCCTTACTTTAAGAGCTCATGTAATCTGCACTGCGTAAGCTTGGTATATCCTTAAGCAACTTAAGTGTATAAGACTCTTAACTTAGTGTCTTACGTAGGTAAATAGAGTCCTACGACTTATTTCTTAGCCTCCAACTCTTTCCGGATTCTTATGACTCTATCTCCAACCTCCCTTCTCGCGAGGTATCACAATCTTCTTTCCTTAGAGTTGTTTGATAGTGTCGTAGCTTATCCGGCTCACATGATAGTGTCTAAGGAACTTAAGAAGACGTTCTGAGCTCAAGAGTGCGGGGTGTAACAGAAATTTTGGGGAAGGGTCTACGGGTGGCTCCATGGCCCATAGTGCAAGCCACAGTCACCACAGACCGTGAGGACATCCGTAAACCTAAACCCTAAATACCCCTCAGCCTAAGTTCTTACCTCCATCACCATGACCCATGGTGAGCCTTCCATACAGGTGCCCATTATGAGTGTTTTGGTATTTTCCCTACTATGTTTTTATGAATATGGATGATTTTAGGGGTTTATCCTATTAACTACCCTAATCCCTCCTTACTCTCTCATTCTCACCTTAATACTCAAATCCCAAAATCTTCTCTCTAAAGTTCTCTGGCATAACTCTGGTGTCTACTCTGAGTTGTGCTGAGCCTATCCTAAATTACCCTCACAGATCTAAGGCCTCTTGTATCAAGTCTGTACTGCACGGCATGGGCTCTATAGACTTAAACCAACCAATAGAACAGTGACAACACCTACTATATAAGGCCTCAAACGGGACCATCTGAATACTGGAGTGGTAGCTGTTGTTATATGCAAATTCTACCAAGGGAAAACACAGGTTCCAGTAACCACCAAAATCTATAACACAAGCCTGCAATATATCCTCAAGAACCTAAATAGTGCGCTCTGACTAGCCATCATTCTATAGGTGAAATGTTGTGCTAAGATCGACACGGGTACCCAACTCCTCCGAAAAAATCCTCCAAAAGCTGGATATGAACTGTGAGCCCCAGCCTAGGATTATAGAAACATACTATGAAGGTGAACCACCTCCTGAATGTAGATAACAGGAAATATGCTTTAAACAGTCTAAAAATTCCTCAAAAATAACACGTATGACATAAATTCTAGGAATTTAGCATGCTCAACGCCCAAAACCCTCCAAGCTCATACATTCAGTATACAAATACCTAAACATTCTTAGTCCAAAGAGGGGGAAACGTAGCCTAAATGTAGGCCGACTCCTCATGCTCAAACCCAAGGATCCAAAGCATTTCCCTTTTGAACAGCTTCTGAATGTTGCCACACATTCAACAATAGAATCACTACATCAATATGGTCTCTTTGACATTAAAATTATCAAATTTAGAGATGGATCAATTTTAGAGTAAAAAATGAGAATGTGGGACCTATTGTATATATTATGAAATTCACTCCGTATAAGGGTACTCTACGCCACCCTGAACTTGTTCTTCAAAAAAGGGCACAATTCGGTGTTCAATACAGCCCAAGCACACACATGCACAAAAATCATATTTTGATCACCATTAAAGTCATGGGCATCAGCTAAAAGAGAGAAATTACCTCAAACGAAGGTCCTACAGTTAAAATTGACCACACCACGATGATCCTCATGAAAATCCCATAACATGGAACTGTGAATCATCTATTCAAACATATATTGACTAAAATATGATTTTTAAAATATTTCTTAAATTCCCATCCAAAAATGGACAATGTAGAACTAAAATTGAAAAACTCACCCCAAAGATGCTCGTAATTTACTTTTCGATCTTATCAATGTGTTCCTTGCAAAAAATACCAAAATTTAGATCCAAGAACCACTTATTTTGGACCTAAAATGTCCTAGATATCAACTTCCCAAGTTTCTAAAAGATCAGCTCAAAAATTATCCAAACTAGCAGCAAGAACTCAAACTTTACCTCGAACGGAGAACCCACAATCAATTCTTACACAACCACGTTGTTCTCATTGAAATTCCACGCGAAATGAGATTTTGAATCGCTCAATTTGACCTTAAAATGAAGAAAACATTATCACATGAAGATGGAACTAAGTGCTGAAAATAGCCACCTTTATAGAGGTGGGGGGTGCACCATACACGGTGCAACAACGCACCAGCAGATCATCCCATTTTAAAATCTCCAATGGGGTGCTCGGGATTCATTCGAAATCTCGTGTGCACAAACAAACCTTTTTACCCTACTAAATTTGGCATTCCAGACTCAACGACGAAGTTAAAATTTCCAATGGAGGTCATCTCAACAAAAAATGGGTCTCATGCCCAAGCACCGTTTTAAACCAAAATCCACAAAAGGACTTAAAATAAGATTGGAAGCCTCGAACACTCACGAAAGGTCATTCCAAATAAAACTTGATATTCCATAGCTAACTATGATGTTAGAATTCCCATTGGGGTACGTTTTCCAATAATGTTGACCAAAGTCAATTATTAACCAGTTTTCAAGCCTTAAACGTTAAATGACCCGAAACTCATACTGATTGCTTCGATACTCATGATGACCATACTGCTAGCTTAATTTTGCCATTCTAAAGCTGATGGAATCATCAGAATCCCATTCGGATATCATTTACCTGAAATTATGATCGAAGTCAACTTTTTAAGCTATAAAAGCTTCAAAATAAGGAAACAGGCCTAAAATCCAAATGAATGACCAGGTGATCGAACAATCAGTGCCAGTAATCATGAATAACTTGGGGTTGCTATAGGAATGCTCTAAATGACAAAATGAATGCTTTATTTCAAAAATAAACTGGAGGTTCATTACAAATACCCACATACCTTGAGTGAGAAGTCCAGAGACAATTGAAAAAGCGTTGACATTTAATGGAGAGCCTGAGATAATTCCTTGGAGATCTTCTATGGAGTCTTTGAAGCTTTTGTAGAGAGAGAATTATTTAATGAAGAAGAATACATGTTTAGGTTAGTTTATAGAGCCAAATTAGGCCCTAAAAACATCCAAGTTCATTAACTAACAATTAGGGAAATGTCTTTCGATATACGAGTCCTAAAAATCCACTGAGACCATTTTTGGAAAGTTTAACCTTATTATATCATATTTCAACCTTCAAATACCCTGGGTATTACATCTTCACTCAAGTTCTAAGAGTTTTTCTTGGAGAATATAAGGCTAATCACAATGTTGGACTGAGTTCGTCCTCGTGCTCTACATCTTCATTCAGTCAGTATGGATTTGAGTTTGAGTATCAATCCCGTTAAATTGAGTTCTTGAGTTATCTATGTAATTCCTTATTGAGTTCTTTGCATATATAATGATATTGCGATGATTCCCCTAATTTGAGCTCTTGAATTGTCATTCATATCTACATTCACATGATCCCTAGTTGAGTATTTGTATATCTTAGTTCTATGCATTATTTTAAGATAAAAGAATGATATATTTCATGTCTTAAATTGACATACGAGTTTGAGCATGTACATGAGTTGAGAATTCTTTCATTCACTGATTTTGAGCATGATCATTATCGAGTCTAATGAGTTTGAGTAGTATGCATTGATTTTTGAGACTGATATTGAGAAACTAAAAGTTATATCTTATGCATTTATTGATTCTCAGGGTATAATTATTTTAAAGAGAAGTTATGAGCTGAGAAGAGTTGAGATAAACCGAGTAAAGTCTAATGAGACTAAATAAGACATTATTTTGAGTACTTATACTCATTTGAGTTCATGAGTATAATAATGATATTTTGGGAGTAGTATTGAGCATCAATTTAGGTAAGAGTTTAAAATAATTCAAACACCAAAAACTACGTAGCCAACTTAGGATAAAATTGTACAATTTGGGAGACTCCTCAATTGGGTCCTTAATACGAACTTTTATTAGATATATAAGATGAGTTTGCATCCCTTACCCTGGCAAAGTATTGGATGACTATGGCAACAACAATAGTTTTTTGTGTCATCACGATTCTCATAATGATTGTTGTCGGTTAGACAAACTCCCCAAAGAGTAAAACATTATTTTAACTAAGTTGCATTCACTATTTATATTTTATAAAACACTATTTTATTATCATATTTCATGCTTTATTGAGTTGAGTATTTCAGTATTGAGTTTACTGTGTATTCTTGAGTAAGTTTCATGATAATGCTCAACTACACCTTTACGAATCGAAGTGTAGGCAGTCGTTGTCAATATAAATCCAACTAATAGTTGGGCTCGAATCCCACGAGGAGATATGTGTAGGCAATTATAAAATAAAGAATTACAAGCTACTAGTTTGAATCCAAAATAAGAAATACAATTTTGACATAATATGAAAGCAGAGGTAACAATCAACGATAAGAGAAAGGGAACACGGGAACAAGGTCAAAAGTCTTTCAAGCAAGGAATCAAAGGGATTTGGGAATGCGAAATCAATTAACTTTCACAGGATCCATTGCACCTAATCTCATATAGTATCAATCAATAAAATCATCTATGAGTTGGAATCTAAACTATCCATCTACTTCTCTCAAATGTAGACAAATATTTCTCAACTAGTTCGCTCGAGTCTAGTTAAGTGACAACCCAAATATTCCAATTATAGGGATTGCATGGATTCAATATTTCTTGCAAATATCAGATGCATGAGTTTCTAAACCTCAAAATATGTACTAATCAATTTTCCCAAACCTTAATTGACTCTTTCAAGTTCAATCAAAGTAAATGAGCAAGTTCAAGCAGTGATCAAATCCATAGGAAAGCATTTGAAGCATAACATTGATTAGATAATCAAAAACCCATTTCATAAATGAGAAAATATTTAACTAATTACAAAAAAAGAATAAAAAACAAAAACCCAATCAATTGACTATTTCTAGCAAAAAACCCCAATCCAACTATGACCAATTATACCTGCAATTCATGCAATACAAAGCAAGGAAATGAAGAAAAGATAAAAATAGTTACAAATGAGAGTTCAATCTTCAATCCAAAGGTGAATTGTAAGGAAACTTGCTATGAAAACCTTAGCCCAAGTTATCAAGTGTTCTTCAAGGTTTCCAGGTGTCTGAAGATAGTCAAAGATATCTTTCCCATCAGCTCCCCATCATCTTTTGTTAGAATTTAGAGTCCAAACATGTAAACTTCCACAATTTCCCCTAACACTGCCACGCCAGTCGCTAAAGCGACTAGAGTATTGCTTAAGCGAACCTCGCTAAAGTGAGATCTTGATAGCAAAAGTGAACACTTACTCTGTTGAACTTTTCACTGAATAGAACTCCGCCTACTCACTAAAGCGATGCTGACCTATTATTGACCACCTGGAAAAGCAACTCTTGTGTCTTTTGCGACATCATTACCTCCATTTCCCCTTATTTCAGGTCTACTTTTCACTCTTTTCTCCTCAATTCGTTTATTATTCATCAAAACTCTTTGTAAGCCATAAATACTTGAAATAAACACAATTCAAAGGATAATTGGCCTCAATCTTTAGATTAACAACATAAAATCATTGAAAAGATCTCCATATGAGTGAAGATCACCCACTCATCAACACCCCTAACTTAGAAACTTTGTCTGTCCTCAAGCAAAACAAAATCAAAATGACAAGAGGAAATCAAGTTAAGCATAACACACTTGCATTCCAACTAAAGATCATGATTATGACTTTGGTTGGTAGTAGTAAGCTAGTATGTGATTTTCTATCCAAGCAACTCCCTCTATTTCAAACACACTTTAAAAAACAAAAGGAATTTTCAAGAATGATCAAGAAACAATTCAAATTCTCAAGAACTGACTCAAAACCACTTGTCAACCAAATAAACTCGCTTGACTCAACTCCAAAATCTATCAACTTCACCAATCTATCCTAATATGCATTCCCTCATAAGAAAGAATGTCCCAAAACACTCACAAAGTATTTTTAAAGCAAGGGACAAAGATACAAACACTCATACTCACAAAGAACATCTCATAAACGCAAGTACCACACCATAGACTTGCCCTTATTTTTAATCATCATTGTCTCAAAATCAAATGGTCGGAGATCACAAAGATATTTTAACAAGCTTGTAATGTAGGCTTAGGGAAGGTTAGGATATCATTTTGGATAAAGTGACTACACCCTCCTTGAACACTACCCACAATAATATTATGCCTCATCACCATTTTTCTTCATTTCTTTTTTCAAGTCAATGCACAATTTTTCTTATTTCAAACAAAATGCCCCACATGCAACAATTTTTTTTAAAAAACTTTGGATGAATTATTTTTCTTTTAATCTCTTCTTTCTTTTTCAAAGCTCTTTTTCATCTAACACTTTTTTCTCCTTTCTTCGATTCATTAATCTCATTGCTCAATTTCAAGCCATCATGTGATTAGCATCGCCTCTATGGGTTTCCACCAACACCCCCAACTTAGGCTTTTAATCTCAATTCACACAATTTCAATGTTCAAGGAGGGAAGGGTTCAAAAGGGGGTCACCTTTTCAAAATGATAAAGGCTTGTAATGAGGTTGCCAAGAAAATGATATTAAGCTCGAAGGGGCTAACTAGGGGTCTATTTAGTGTAAAATTAGGCTTTTTAGGTCAAGTGGACTACCATGAATGACAAATAAAGCCTATGATCATTTCTCCAACAAAAATCAATAAAGGCCAATATTAAAGGAATAACCGAGCAAGTTATAGCTAGCACAAATGAACACACAAAATTATTTCAACGACTCACCACACATGACATGCAAACTATTCTGAATGAATCAATTTTACTTTATATCCAAGAACAAAGGAATCATTTTTCACATTCACTACCTAATGAATAAAGAGTCACAAAAAGAGAAGGCATTGTCACAACATCATTCAATTCAAAACTCTACCTTTCATGCAAATTTTTAGGAGGGTATGTTAATTTCAACGATTCACAATGCTTAACTAAATCTATTAGTACCAAACAAGTCACAATCTCACTTTAATCTCCTACAAGGCAGTAAGACCTCGAAAGTTGAAAAGTTCTAAAATGAAGAACAAAGGATGTAATTCCAAAATATTACAAAAACTGCAACATGTGACAAACACAAAGGAATCACGAGCTATAGTCTGCACTATGCCACATGGTGATCCACCTTGGTGGTGGTTTTGAAACCCATTCATACAAGAAAGGGACAAAACTTAGGGACAATGGACTATGGTGAGCACCACAGACCGTAGTGCCCTCTAAGGGGACCCCTTCCCTAAGGCCCAAAGAAAACTTTCCAAGGCAGGGACCACGATTGACCATCATGGGTTGTGTAACTCTTCACGGAATGTGTTGTGTTCCATGGTGTTCACTCCTACAGGCCTTCCTACAGGTCCTATACCACGACTACAGTTCAAGGACTGTGATGCCCTCCAAGGACCGTAAAGGTCTCTAAGGAGAAAGTACTCAAACTTTCCCTACAAACCCCAAGATTTTTCCCCCACGTCAGTTATCATGGAACACCACCATAAGCCATGGTGATGAACACGGACCGTGATGGATCCTCCGTGAAGCCCCAGTTTGGCTAATTTTAAGAAGGGTAGTTTGGTCTTTTCCTAGGTTTTATCATCAAAGCGAGGTCATTTTTGGGATTGAATCTAACCTATCTAAATGAATCTAAGCCTTTATCAACTTATTATTATCACTTAAGTCCTAAGACTTAAAATCATAACCTCTCAAGATCTTCGTCTTAGATAAGGAAATCTAGGGTTTCATTCCAAGATGTTTAAGCCTCTATTGTCAAGCTTGCATTGGGATTTATTCCCCAAAGTATGTGGGTCTCATTCATGTGTTCTTCCAACCATGGAGCCCAAGTATTTTTCTAAATCTAATAGCTCATTTGAAATTGTGAATTTTACAGGTTTTCACATTAACATTTCAAATGTATAGATTCGTGAGTATTTGAAGTTTATTTATCAATCTTAGCTCATATTGGCTCTTAATTTCATGAGATGGTTTATTTATCAAATGTCCTTATATGAAAGTATGAAGAGAATTTTAATATGAATTGGTGGATTGTCTCAAGCTTGTTTCATTGATGCATTACATTTCTCTCTTGCATGCTATCATTGATTTAGATGATTCAAAAGTTGATTGAATAGAAACCACCTAGTTTCACTTGTTACAATGAAGTTTGAATTAAAATCTTTGACTCCATAATTAATATTTGTAAAAGAAAATTTTTATGATCAAAGAGAGTCTTATGAAATGAAAAAATGCTGAAATGATTATGAAATGACGTACTCCACTTATGAAAAGCCAATTCTAATTTGTGTGAATTAAAGAACAGAATGATTCTTTGATGATTTAAAGCTATGCAAATGATTATGTTCTTATGCTATATTAAACAATTTTGTGGGATTGACTTAGCACCTAATGAGGCATAGAGGTGGGATTCGGTAAAGGAATCCTAGTAGCAACCGTTTGTCTCATCAACTATGTGCCAACATAGGAGCCCTTGTAGGCTTAGGCTATTGGATCCACAAATAGACCTAAATGTTAAAGAAATGAATGTTGTTGATAGAGTTCTACCTAGCAAATAGTCTTCCCGTGACAACGTAGGAGGTTATATTAAATTCCATGTAATAGCTCACACGGTATTAAATTTCGGTTATGGTAATTCTCCTACAAATGAAAGTTTCAAATGTTATTTACTTAATTGACCACGCATGCATTGCACTATGTTTCATACTATGTAAATGTTATAATACTTTCTTTAATGTTAATGCATGCCTACATATTTAGTATATTCAGAGTACTAACGCATAATCTTTTGCCTACATGATATCACCATGTAGGAATCGTCGTTCCTCCTCATTTTCCTCCACATGGCTAGTAGAGATTATTAAAGGCTACTTTTGGGAGAGTTCCCGTGTTCCAAAAATAATATTCCTTTGTATTTCTAAAATATTAAATTTTGAGACTTCTAGACATTATATTTTAACTTTCATTTTATATTGATCGAGGGTAAGCTAGAGATATGTCTTAGTTCGCCAAGTATATGATGTAGAGGTTTTGTTGGACATGCATAAGCAAGGTTTAACTAATTTGGTTCTCATTTAAATATTTCCCCTTAGTACTAGTTTTCCCTTTTTATTTCTACTTATTCTAAAATGTCATTACATATTAAAAGCTATATGAATGCTAAGAGGCTTGGGTGAAGTACCTCTAGGTGTCTTTTTCATTGTGTCACATCTAGGCCCTTAGCCTGGGTCATGAAAAACTTTATATCAGAGCTCGAGGTTTTGAATAGTTCTCAAAGTCCAACATACCGTATTGAATAGGGTCTTATTTATAGTTGTGAAGCATGCCACAACTATGAGTAGGAGACTATGAGACTTTAGGAAAGTTTTCCCTTTTTTCATGATTTATGTCATGCCTTAGAGTTGTCCTAAAACTTCCTCTAACTAAGAAATTATTTTAATGTCTTCTAGATCATGCCTACAAGAAAAGTACCTCCACCTAAAGCAAGGGTTGATGCTGAGGACAAAGCTCCTCCGATTTTGAAAGATCCACATCATGAGAAAGGAATGACTCATGCGGAATTTCATAACATCATCACTTTCTTGGCCCAAGCCGTAACCAACCAAATTAGCCAAGACATTATTCCTCCTACTCCTAAAGTGCCTACTCTGGCTTCTAGGATTCAGAACTTCTAGAGGATGAATCTACTCGAGTTTGATGGTTTTAAAGTAGATGAGGATCCTATGGAATTCATTAAGGAAAGTTATTGTATTGTGGCTGTCATGGGAGTGCCTCCAAATGAGAAGGCCTAGCTAGTGGCCTCTCAACTCAATGGTGTGGCAAGGGTTCGGTATGAGCAATAGGTTATTGAGAGATGTGAAGATATGGATCCTATAGGATAGGAAGAATACAAAGGTGCCTTCCTATACCGCTTTCTTCCTTTAGAGATAAGGGAGTCAAGGATCCAAGATTTCATTAACCTTTGCCAAGGCGGCATGAGTGTGAGGGAACATGCCCTTAAGTTCACAAAATTATCCAAATATGCTTCTTTCATGGTCTTCGGTCCAAGGTCAAGGTTGATCAAGTTTATTTCTGGCCTTTCTAGTTTGGTGTCCAAGGAATGCAAGACAGCTATGTTGGTCAAAGAGATGGACATTTCCTGACTTATGACATATGCAGAAAAAATTAAGGAAGAGAAGTTGAGGGAGAGGTCAACAATGTTTAAGAAAGCTAGATTTGATGGGGGAGGGTTCAATCCTCAAAGGTCCGGTTATGGCTGTAGTAAAAAGGACTAAGGTGGGCAACATTTTTTAGGGACAAGGTATCATCAATGCTCCTCAAAGTTTAAATGAGGACAAGGGTGCTAACTCGATGGTTTCTAGAGAGAATATTGGTGCTCAAGATTTCCCCGCTTGTAAGAAGTCTGGGAGAACTCATAAAAGGGAAAGGTTATCTAGCTCTAATGCATGCTTCAAGTGTGGTAAGTTGAGTCACCACGCTAGAGATTCTAGAGGTGGTGGTGGTAGGACTCAATGAAAAAATTTTCATGGTCAAAAAGCTCATGGAAGTGGCCAACATACCAACCTCTTTTATGCCTTGCATGGGAGACAAGAGGTTGAGGAAGCACCCAATGTTGTTACCGATATGTTAAAGGTCTTTGCTTTTGATGTGCATGCATTATTAGATCCAGGTGCCAATTTTTCATTTGTTACTTCATTCCTTGCTAATAGGTTTGATATGTTACCAAAAGTTTAATGGAGTTTGGTGTCTACCCCCGTTGGTGAGTTGGTTGTTGCTAGAAAGTTCTATAAGAGTTATGTTATGTCTATCTTGCATAAATTTGTTCCTTGTGATCTCATAGAGCTTGACATGGTATATTTTGATGTTATTCTTAGAATGGATTGGTTAAATGTATCTTATTCTTTCATAGATTGTAGAACTCGTAGAGTCAAGTTTCAATTCCCAAATTAGTATATTCTTGAATAGAAGGGTCACGATGCGGTAGTGAAGGGTAGGTTAATTTCATTTCTTAAGGCCCAAAAGTTGATTGCTAAAGGTTGTATCTACCATTGTAAGGATTAGTATGTCGACTCTGAAATTTCTTCTCTTGATTCGATTCTCATGGTCAATGAATTTTTCGATGTCATTCTCGATGACCTTCCTAATGTCCCTTCGAAAAAGGAAGTTGATTTTGGTATCGATCTTCTCCTCAATACCCAAACCTATCTCTATTCCTCTCTACCAAATGGCCTTGGTGGAATTAAAGGAGTTAAAGGAATAATGAAAGGACTTGTTGGAGAAAGGATTCATAAGGCCAAGCATTTCACTATGGGGTTCTCCCGTGTTGTTTGTGAGGAGGAAGGATGGGTCGCTTTGAATGTACATAAATTACCGTCAATTGAATGAGGTGACCATTAAGAATAAGTACCCAATCCCTAAGATAGATAAGTTGTTTGATCAATTGCAAGGATATAGTCATTTCTCTAAGATCAATCTTCCGTCCGGCTATCATCAACTAAAGGTGAGGGAGCATGACATTTCCAAGATGAAATTTCGAACAAGGTATGGTCACTTTGAGTTTGTAATAATATCATTTGGGTTGACGAATGAGCCGGCGGTGTTTATGGACCTAATGATAGGGTGTTCAAACCCTACCTTGATACTTTTGTGGTGGTCTTTATTGATAACATTTTGATTTACTCTTGGGGTGAGGAAGAACATAAATATCACTTGAGAGTTGTACTTGAAACCTTGAGGTATAGGAAACTATTTTCAAAACTTAGTAAGTGTAATTTTTTTTAAAGAGGTGGCATTTCTTGGTCATATAGTGTCCAGTGATGGAATCAAGGTTGATCTTAAGAAAATGGAGGCGGTCAATAATTTCCTAAACCATTAACTCCTTCAGACATTAGGATCTTTTTGGGTATAGACGGGTATTATAAAAGGTTCATTGATGGGTTCTCTTCCATCTCATCTCTTATGATGAAATTGACTCAAAAGAAGGCAAAGTTCCTAATGATGGATGAGTATGAGAAGAGTTTCCAAAATTTAAAAGATCAACTTAACTCCATTCCTATTTTGACTCTACTAGAAGGGTTAGAAGGGTTCTTGGTGTATTGTGATGCTTCGAGGGTTGGTTTGGGTTGTTTCTTGATGCAAAGCAACAAGGTTGTAGCTTATGCTCCTGGGCAATTGAAGGTGAACCAACATAACTACCTAACTCATGATCTTGAGTTAGTGGCCTTTGTATTTTTCCTAAAGATTCTGTGGCATTACCTCTATAGGGTACTTGTGGATATGTTCACCAATCACAAAAGTCTCCAATATGTATTCACTCAAAAGGATTCAATCTAAGGCAAAGAAAGTGGCTAGAACTCTTCAATATGACATGAGTGTGCATTATCATCCAAGTAAAGATAATGTGGTTGCCGATGTACTTAGTAGGGTATCTATGGGGAGTATAGTTTATGTTGATGAAGGGAAGAGAGAGTTGGTATAGAATGTTCACCGGTCGGCTAGATTAGGGGTGAAGTTGAGTGGTTCAACCAATTATGTGCTTCAATATAATTACTAGGAGTAAGCACTATAGCTTGTTTCCAATACTCAGTGGCTTGATCGAACCAAGCCTCTACAATTTCAGAATCTCCCTGTTGAATATCCTATTCTCCCTGGCCAGAACAGGTACGTCCGAATAATTTTATTGGTGGATGTTAAGTCAAAATAAGAACTTAGCCTGATATTTATAGAGCTAAAGAAGTTGGTGAAATAAAAAGAAGTAGAAGTCTTTTCACAAGGGGAGATAGGGTACTTACCTACCAAGGCCGTTTATGTGTTCCGGATGTGGATAGCCTAAGGGGTTTGATTTTTAAGGAGGCTCATAATTCTTCATACTCTATTCATCCTTGTTCAACTAAATTTACCAAGACTTAAAAGACCTTTATTGTTAGGGTCGAATGAAGAAGGATGTAGCACGGTTCGTGGCCGAATGCCAAAATTGCCCACAAGTTAAGGCTGAACACCAAAGGCCAGGTGGCCTAGCACAAGACATTGAAATTCCCACTTTGAAGTTGGAATATGTAAACATGGATTTTGTAGTGGTTTTGCCTCGTTGTCAGAAATATCATGACTATATTTGGGTGATAGTTGATAGAATGACAAACTTGGCTCACTTTCTATTGGTCAAGACTTCTTATAGTGTCGAAGATTATGCTAAGTTATATATTCGAGAATTGGTAAGGTCGTATGGTGTGTCTTTATCAATTATTTCATTTTATGGTATCCAATTCACTTATCATTTTGGAAATTATTTCAAAAGGGTCTTGGTACTAAGGTGAAGTTAAGCACCAAATACCATCCTCAAACCGATGAGAAAGCCAAACGGACAATTCAAACACTAGAGGATATGTTAAGTGCTTGTTTTTTAGAGTTCAAATAGATTTGGGATGACCATTTACTTCTCATTGCATTCGCCTACAATAATAGCTACCACTCAAGTATTGAGATGGCACCATTTAAGGCTCTATATGGGAGATGATGTAGGGCTCTGATTAGGTTGTTCAAAGTGGCTGAGATGACCTTTTTAGGTCTCAATTTGGTGCATGATGTTTTGGAGAAAGGGAGAGTCATTAGAGAAAGGTTGAAGACGGCTCAAAGTCGTCCAAAGTCCTATTTTGATACTAGGAGAAGGGATCTTGAGTTTAATGTGGATGATTGGGTATACTTGAAGGTTTCACCCATGAAGGGTGTAGTTCAGTTTGGTAAGAAGGGGAAATTGAGCCCTAGGTATTAGGGGCTTATAAAATCTTGAGGCGTGTTGGTAAGGTTGCTTATGAGTTGGAGTGACCATTGGAAATGGCCATGGTTCACCAAGTATTCCATGTGTCTATGTTGAGAAAATGTGTGGGTGACCCTAGTTCCATTGTTCCTTTGGAAGTACTAAATGTTGAAGAAAACTTGACCTATGAAGAAGTTCGGGTTTAAATTTTGGAACGGTAAGTCAAGAGATTAAGGAACAAGGATGTTGCATCTGTTAAAGTCCTTTGGAGGAATCAAAAAGTTGAAAGTGCTACATAGGAAGCGGAAGCGGATATGATGAAGCGATACCCTCATCTTTTTTATTCTACTCAAGCATAAGTTATATTATGCTCGAATTGTTAATGCTCCTACATTTCAGATTTTCTTAAGTCTGTCGTATGCATGCATGCTCATAGAATTGAGTTTAAAGTCATGTTTTACGATAAGTATGAAAGTTTTATGGTTTAAGCATATTTATGTGTCTTTGCATTCATGTTTGGTTGCTAGTCTTCGTTTTGTGTCCTTTTTATGATGGTCAAATCTCAATCGAGGATGAATGTTCCCAAAAAGGAGATATTGTAAGACCCCGAATGTTTGAAAGTCCTATAACGAAAAACAAATGATAAAATTCTATAAAAATGCAGAAACTGGCACCAAGTGATGACCGCGAAGGGCATCACGGTCCGTGGTCCGTACCATGCCTCGTGGTGAGCCACCGTGGTGATGGTTCTAAAATCTAGTCCTGCAGGGAAGGGACCACGGACCGTAGTAAGCACTATGGAACATAGTGCCCTCCGTGGTGACCCCTTCTATTAGGCCCTCAGAAAATATTCCAATGCAGGGACCACGATAGACAACCATAGGCTGTGTTGCTCTTCAAGGACTGTGGTGTGTACCGTGGTGTCCACTTTTGTAGGTCCTGCACCACGACCACGGTCTCCATGCACCATGAAGGTCTCCTTGGAGGAAGTACTAAGACTTTATGTACAAACCCAGAGATTTTTCCCCCAAGTATGTTATCATAGAACACCACCATGGGCAATGGTGATTATCACAGACCGTGAGGGGTACTCCGTGAAGCCCCAGTCTGCCCAATTTTAAGAAAGGTAGTTTGGTCTTTTCCAAGGTTTTATTAGCAAAGTGAGGTCATTTCGGGGACTGAATCTAACCTATCTAAATGACCCTAAGACTATACCAACTCTTATTCTCACTCAAGTCCTAAGACTCAAAACCCTAATCTCTCAAGCTCCTCTCAAGATCTTCTTCTTCACAAAGGAAAGCTAGGGTTTCATTCCAAGATCTTCAAGCCTCCATTTTCAAGCTTGCATTGGAATTTATTCCCCAAGGTATGTGGGTCTCATTCATGGGTTCTTCCACCCATGCAGACCAAGTATTTTTCTAAACCTAATAGCTCATTTCAAATTGTGAATTTTATAGGTTTTCATATTATGATTTCAACTATATAGATTTTTGAATATTTTAAGTTTATTTATCTATCTTAGCTCATATTGGCTCTCAATTTCATGATGTGACACCCCACACTTTTGATCTCGGAATGTCCCTTAAGTTCTTAGAAGTTATCATGTGAGCAGCATAAGCTACGACACTATCAAACAAATCTAAGATAGGGAGAATGGGATACCCCATAGTAGGGAAGGTTGGAAATAGGATCAAGAGAAGTCGAAAGGAATTGGAGGCCAATTAATGAGTCGTAGGACTCAATTAACCTACGTAAGATACTAATTTAGAAGTATTACATACTTAAACTAGTTCAGTACACACCAAGATTGCGTAGCAAGAATTATATGGGCTCTTAAAATAGGATGAGATTACGAACCCATGAGGAAGAGGAGAAGACGACATATGGCAGCCGATGAAGGAGAGAAACGTGGCAGAACCTCAAGCAAGCAGGTGACCCTCCTACTTAGGGTCAAGTAGGTGACCCACCTACTTGGGGGTGGGCCCCGCCAAGGACACGTGGCAGCCCCTCCTTGATTGCATGGATTTGTGGCCCAATAGGGGCTGGATACGTGTCACCCTATGGAGATGAAATATGTCACCTCATAAGACCACTTATATATATATATATATAATAGGGACTTATACTTCAGTTCCTATCCAAAAATCTGCAGCAAAAACAAAGGAAAAGAAACCCTAAAAGCTAAAGGAAAAGGGTGACGGCTTAGGGAGAAAAAAAGAGGTACATCCTAATTTTTCTCCGTAAATTAATTATCTAAAGTATTCTTATATCAAGTGGAGGTGTTTTATAATGTAACTTACCTATTTGGGGCAGAAAAAATGAGTAACAATCAGCCACAACATTTCAGCCGCGTCAAGGAGGTTCCGAAGTTAATTTTCAATAAGTTTGGGAAGCCGTTTGATAAGCTATGGCTTGATTATCTTCTCCCACATTTTGTTAAGGGTTTGTAAATGTTATGAGGGTTTTAATAATGTAAATTTAAGGTTTGTATCAGCACCAAACGGACAACAAACAGTCCACTCCGTTTCAGCACATCAAGAGGTTTTCCGAGGAGGGTTTTAGCGAGTTTTGGCCAATTTAGGGAAAGGTAAGGTATTTATTTTAAATTTGACGTTTATAGTGTTTTTATAGGGTGTATTACACACCTTGTATGCTTCTTGAAGTGTAATAATGTCATAGAAATGCTCGACATTCAAAATGAACTAAATTGGAATCGCTATAGTTAAATTGTAGTCGAAATGAGGCATTGTGCATGTGGGGGATGATGCAGGTGTGTGGTGGTAGGTTGCAGGGCCTAAAGTCATTTTAAAATAGGTGTGGGAGCTTCTGTTTGCATACACACAATCCCTTTCTTCGTACGGTTAAAGGTTTTATGAAATAGCGACTAAAACCCTATTTTGGTATCGTAATATTAAGCAAGTTGTGTGGAACTTATGTGGTGTAATGTTTTCATGTTTTGTTTGTATATGATCTAAAGGTTGTTTTTTTTGGTTGTCTATAGTAATTAGGGATCTAATTATGAATTCAGATAGGGCACGTTATAGGGGAGGTGCTGCCCGATTTTTATTAATTCCGTAACTAACTAAAAGACTAGTCGAGACTAGTCGAGGAAGGCGAGTAAGGAATTGATTCCTATGGGTACTTAATTGTGGATTTAGGAACAGAAAAGTCGAAAGTCACTAACCTTAGTATTACTTTCGTGTTAAATAGGTTAAAGGAGTACCGAAGCAAGTCTGGATGCGACTAACCCATAACAGGTATGTAGAGCTATCCTTCTTTTCTTTTGGCATGTCTTAGGTATAAGTTATGAATGATTTGTATATGAAATGTGGGGATAATTCCACTCATAAAACTCCAAGTATGATTCATAAGTCTTGTCTAGTTATTGATGTTAGAACTCCTGCAATAGCTGAGTTGTTGCCTTTAAGTCTTCTATGTAATGAAAAGTAGTACATGTAAAGCCTATATCTTCTTTCCTTTGGAATGGCTTAATTTTAAGTGAAATGATATATGATATGGGTTTAGAGGTAATTCCAATTATGATCTCTGAGTATAACTCGTGACTTGTAGTCACTTCTGAACATTAAGAGTCTGAAAGTAGTCAAACTACTATTCTCGAGCCTTATATATAGTGAATGGTAAGTGGAGATGCCAGCTCTTCTTCCTAAAGGCTCTATGGTGATAATTGCTTCTGATTGCATAAGTTAGGTCTTTGTTTGCATGAGCTATGTGGTATTATCTTAAAACATGTCTATGATTCCTAAGGCCGCAATTGATGTAATCCCTAATGACATCTAAAGGGCACTTCGAATAATTACCTTCCTGGTCTTCAGGTGACAGTTCACTTGACTGTTTCATTGAGTCTCAGAGGGTGACTTAGTTGCATATAGTTTCTCACTACTCTACTCGTACATGCTGTAACCCTTCTTTCTTCGCATCCCACGATGGGCTGGATATTATGTCAGGTGCAGCTTTACTACTTCTTTCACTACATCCCAGGCCGGAGATGTACAGTTCCATGCACGAAGAGATGATTTCGTACATGAGGTGTGATAAATGTTATGAAGATACGGTTATTCACTGAGTCCCGGGCCGGATGTAATATGATAGTATGGGTGGCGAAATAAGAAAAGAACACTAAGTCCTTCCCTAGAGGGCCGGGTACAGTATGTATATTATGATGGTACGCTACAGATGTACACCACTCCATTCACCGAGTCCCTCACTAAAGGGCTGAATACTTTATGTAAGCATGCATATGAGATTAGAGTGATACATTTGTGACCCCGAGCCCCATAATGAACCAGATGTAATACGATGACATACATGATAAGATTATACCATATACGATGATATGATGCCACATACGATGATATGATGAAGTAAAATACATGATGATACGATGATATGTGAATATGATGAAATGATTATGACACCGAGTTCACTAGAGGGCCGGGCATAGTATATGATGATATATATGATTACGTGTCCTAAGGTGCAGGTATAGTAATTTGTTAATTATTATACTTGTCCCCTGCATCCCTATTTCAGTTATGGTCTCAGTTATGATGTGTTATGCTTTATATACTCACTACATATATCGTACTGACCTCCCTTTTCTCGGAGGGCTGCGTTTCATGCCCGCAGGTATAGATGTTCATTTTGGAGATCTGTCAGCTTAGGATTTCCTCTCAGCTATGTTGGAAGTGCTCCACTGTTCTAGAGCCTAATTTTTATACTGGCCATTTGATGTACATATTTATTTATTTAGGGGTACGGTGGGGGCCCTGTCCCGCCATATGATGCAGTTATTACTCTTAGAGGTCTGTATACATATGTATATGGGTTATTTATAAGTTTGTTTTAGTTTTGCTCATATGACGTATTGCAAATGTTTTTGTGGTATGGCAGCCTCATTGGCTCGCGTGCCCTTTCCTATTATGATACAGGTGAATGAGGCTACAGGTTTAAGAAAAGGTTTTTGACCCATTGGAGTTTGTGTATAGTATCACATCACATACGGTTCAACTTAAGTGTAGCTGATAGATACGCACGAGGGGTTCCAAGTCAGACCCCAGTCGCGGCTTACGGGGTTGGGTCTTGACAGAAGTGGTATCAGAGCAGTTCGTCCTTGGAGTGTCTACAAACCGTGTCTAGTAGAGTCTTGTTTATCGGTGTGTTGTGCACCACATCTATAGACATGAGACTACAGGACATTTAGGATGTTACTTTCTTTCAGATCTAAGATCGTGCGATAGAGCTGAGTCATAGGAAGTGAAATTCCTCATACTAACCTGTGATTTTAGCAGGAGGACCACATCTGTAGAAGCAAGTAACTGACGATATTGGAAGTTGCAAAGTACACAGGTAAGCAAAGGCACGAAAGACATATGTCAGGTAAGGTGTTGAAATGCGATCGACATATAAAGTTAAAAAGTGAAAGAAAAAGTATACAGGAAGAGTGTAACAAGTGTAGTTCGAGTGGATATATGAGGTAAGTCCATTTCCATATTATTAATTATGGGTGCCCCGTGTGGATGTTGTTTGATATGATCTGAATATATACATGCGTGCCCTGTGAGGCAATGTTGGCATTTTCTGGGTGCAGGTGTTGAGGTAGTAAGAAATACAGAGGAAACTCTATCCAAATTTTCCTAGAAATAAGAAGAGAATGAGATATAGGGTTGTAGTATGTCTTTAAAGGTTGTGCCCACAACAATAATGAGATTTGATTAAACTACGACTGTGGCTGACCCCTAGAAATAAATTAATTGCTGAATTGACGGTAATAGAAACTTGGAGGTCCATACTGGTATGGTAGAATGAATTTGGAAAAAACTAGTGACCCTAAGAAAATGAATTAGGAAAGACTGATAGATCTGAATAGAATGATATATTAAGGCGCCGGCAGAATTGATACACAGGTATAAACTGTGATGAGCTATAATTAAGAAAAGTAACAATATGATTAAGATAAGGGTACAAGGGAAATAGAATTGTGACGGATATGAAGTATTAATAAGACAGCTGGTGAGACATTAAGGATAAGACTAACTAAGAAAGGTAAGTAACCCATAGTCAGAATCGTGAAAAAGGTTGAGAAATATTATACGATGGGGTAGAATACGAATAGGATATAATGTGAATATAACGAGGATCGTTATGAAAATAAGTAAATCCTAGTGAGAAAGTGGCTAAAGATGGGATGTGGTCCGTGTAATAAGAATATAAGGGTAACTTGGGCGGTGCAGCTTGGCCTACCGGATCAGCTACTGGGTCATCATCTTTGTTGGAAGCTATACGCCCTACGGGGCAGGATATAATCATATCAATACTAACGCACTGAATCCCATCAGAAGTTAAGCGTGCTTGGGAGAGAATAGCAAAAGGATGGATGACCCCCTGGGAATCCCTGTGCTGCTGGGATATGAGATGCTGTGAACATACGTATATATTAGGCTTGTGAAGCATTGTGGTTGTGATATGAGATGATATACATATATATATACATTAGCCTTATATGGTATTGTTGGTGTAAAGAAGTATTATGGATATATGGTTCCGCCATAGAAAATATAAAGACCCCTCAAGGATGAGGGAGGTGGCCCTACAAAATCATTGATTCGTTGCGAGTCTATTAAGAGGAACAAGTGGTACCCATTGGGGTGAAGATAGTTTCATAGAAGAGCTAGGAGGATGGGTCACTGGAGTACAAGTACTTCCGAATGGAGAAGTTGAAATGATTATGACCGCTAGCTAGTCACTGGTGGGGACAAATAGGAGGTGGCTTTGTATATTTATTGCTACATGACTCGAATACCAACAATTAGACTGGAATAGCACCTCACGATTATGTTGAGATATCGTATATGGGCAACCAAAGGTATGGATGATATAAAGGAAGGCATAGATATAGTGCAATATACTAAATGTGTTGGGAAAGAATCATACGCGTTTGAAATTTGAAATAGGGTCGTAAGGTAGAACACAAACAGATAGTGACATGGGAACACCTTAAAGGGGGGAAGTGGTTTCAGGTGATATCCCATACTGGTACAAGTTAACAAGATTTAAAAGCCAATAATGAACGAATAGAAGCCATGATACCGGAGATAGTGTTGAGAATTATTAGTAAGGACCTTGAATAGTATGACATCAAAGGATGAGTGCATACAAAAGGGATGAATACAACAAAAGAATCACAATGAGAACTTGAAGATATTATAAGGGATAGCCAGGCTACACTTGACTAAAGGTTAGGATGTTGGTAATAGAGTTACTGGCTACTGACATTGTGATATACAAGTAGCAAAAGAGAAAGGATAAGAAATCTCTCCTATATTGGAATACGAGAGGACTTAAGAGTAAGTGAAGGAAGCAAAACAAGTATGACAAAAGAGAGTGTAGGTGTGTGCTAGTACTGTAAGTGTGTGCTAGTACAATAACACATATAGAACAGAGTAAGCCAAGAGCAGGAAAGACTATGACTAAAATGGAATGCACTTCGTGTAAATTGCACAAGAATAGTTGTGCGGCTTATGAACATTGGCATACTAAGAGTAAGATCAAGTGATTACTCGATAAAAAGAAGTCAGTAATAGCAATATGAGTGCCATAATTAGAATCTATTAAAAAAGTATAAGATGAGGTAGAACTATTAAGATATAATCAGTATTAAGGATAAAAGCCATAGTGGAGCCCTGACCTCAACTGAAGAAGGTAAGAGACTAGTATAGCTATGCTACGACATCTTTGAAACTGACTAATCACCTACACATACTCATGTAAGGATTGCGATATGATGTGGGGTAAGAGAATTAGAAAGAAAATCTGAGTAAAGGCACAGTGGAATATACCTAGAGTATTACAAGTTGGCATAAGAGAAATTGTGAAATAGCTTGAATAAGATCGGATATCAGAAGTTGAATGACCAATTACAGGAGATAGAAATTCCGACTTGGAACTGGATAGGCCTAGATATGGTCCACTAAATTATTGATAAAGTAAAGCTTATTCAGGAAAAACTATTAACAGTCTAGAGTCGACAAAAGTCATACACAGATAATTAACGTCGACCCGTAGAGTTTGAAGTAGGTGAGTGGGAGTTCTTAAAAGCCTCACTAATGAAAGGAGTAAAAAGATGCAGCCAGAAAGGGAAACTTAGCCCAAAATACATTGGACCTTATCAAATCAGTTGTAATATAAGAAAAACTACCTATGAGTTGGACCTACCAGCGGATTTGGAAGCAATATATCCAATTTTTTACGGGTCAATGCTCCGCAAGTATATAAATGACCTTCCCAGAATATTTTCTATAGAGGAGGTCCACGTAACAGGGAGTTATCCTATGAGGAGAAACCTATCACCATCATGGGTCGGCAATTAGAAGGTTGCAAACTAAGGACGTGGCTCCTATCAAAGCAAGTAATGAGATAAAGATGGAGAAGAAATATCCGTATGGTTTCCCTACGTCTACAGGTAATCTAAACTCCTAACTCAATGGTGTCGGCGATTAAGAGGCCTATGGATGACAACTAGTATAGAGAATTACCAAAGTCCTGGTAAGACCTCATAAGATTAATTAACATTCGAGGACGAATGTTCTAAAGGGGGGAAGGATGTTACACCCTATACTTTTGAGCTCGGAATGTCCCTTAAGTTCTTCGAAGTTATCATGTGAGCCTCATAAGCTACGACACTATCAAACAAATATAAGAAATGGAGAACGGGATACCCCATATTAGGAAAGGTTGGATATTGGGTCAAGAGAAGTCAAAAAGAGTTGGAGGCCAAGTAATGAGTCGTAGGACTCAATTTACCTACGTAAGCTACTAATTTAGAAGTCTTACATACTTAAACTAGTTGAGTACACACCAATCTTGCGTAGTAAGGATTACATGGGCTCTTAAAATAGGACGAGATTACGAACCCACGAGGAAGAGGAGAAGATGAAATATGGCAACCAATGGAGGAGCGACACATGGCATAACCTCAAGCAAGCAGGTGACCCACCTACTTAGGGTCAAGTAGGTGACCCACCTACTTAGAGGTGGTCCCCACCAAGGACACGTGGCAGCCCCTCTTTGATGGCATAGATCTGTGGCCCAATAGGGGCTGAACACGTGTCCCCCTATGGGGATGACACATGTCACCTCCTAAGACCACTTATATATGTATATATATAGAGAGAGGGATTTATACTTCAGTTCCTATCCAAAAATTTGTAGCAAAAGCAAAGGAAAAGAAACCCTAAAAGCTAAAGGAAAAGGGTAACGGCTTAAGGAGAAAGAAAAGAGGTACATCCTGATTTTGCTCCATAAATTAATTATATAAGGTATTCTTCTATCAAGTGGAGGTGTTTAATAACGTAACTTACCAATTTGGGACATAAAAAATGAGTAACAAGCAGCCATACAATTTCAGCCGCGTTAAGGAGGTTCTGAAGTTAATATTCAACAAGTTTGGGAAGCCGTTTGATAAGTTATGGCTTGATTCTCCTCTCCCACATTTTGTTAAGGGTTTTTAAATGTTATGAGGGTGTTAATAATATAAATTTAAGGTTTGGAGCATCACCAAATGGACAACAAATGGTCCACTCTATTTCAGCACATCAAGAGGTTTTCTGAGGTGGGTTTTGACGAGTTTTGGCCAATTTCGGAAAAGGTAAGGTATTTCCTTTCAATTTGAAGTTTATGGTGTTTTTATAGGGTTTATTAAACACCTTTTATGCTTCTGTAAGTGTAAGAATGTCGTAGAAATGCTCGACGTTCGAAATAAACTAAATTAGAATAACTATAGTTAAATTATAGTTGAAATAAGGCGTTGTGCATGTGGAGGTTGCTACAGGTGTATGGTGATGTGTTTCAGGGCCTAAAGGCATTATAATATAGGTGTGGGAGCATCTGGTTGTAGATACACAATCCCCCACTTCGTATGGTTAAAGGTTTTATGAAATAGCGACTAAAAACCCTATTTTGGTATCGTAATGTTAAGCAAGTTGTGTGGAGCTTATGTGGTGTAATGTTGCCATTTTTGTTTATATATGAAATTCAAGTTGTTGTTTTTGGTTGGATGTCATAATTAGGGATCTAATTGGAAATTCGGATAGGGCACGTTATAGGGGAGGTGCTGCCCAATTTTCATTAACTCTGTAACTAACTAAAAGACTAGTCGAGGAAGGCGAGTAAGGAATTGATTCCTATGGGTGCTTAGTTTTGGATTTAGGAATGGGAAATTCTAAATTCACTAACCTTAGTATTACTTTCATGTTAAATAGGTTAAAGGAGTACCGAAGCGAGTCTGGATATGACTAACCCATAACAGGTAGTAGAGCTATCCTTCTTTTCTTTTGGAATGTCTTAGGTATAAGTTATGAATGATTTGTATATGAAATGTGGGGATAATTCCACTCATAAAACTCCAAGTATGATTCATAAGTCTTGTCCACTTCTTGATGTTAGAACTTCTGCAATAGTTGAGTTGTTGCCTTTAATTCTTTTATGTGATGAAAAGTAGTACATGTAAAGCCTATCTCTTCTTTCCTTTGGAATGGCTTAATTTTAAGTGAAAATTTTTTGGAAATTGGAAGCAGTTACTAATTCATGATCTGGCATGTACAGAATGAAAACTTAAATGATATATGATATGGATTTAGAGGTAATTCCAATTATGAGCTCTGAGTATAACTCGCGACTTGTAGTCACTTCTGAACATTAAGAGTCTGAAAGTAGTCAAACTACTATTCTCAAGCCTTCTATATAGTGAATGATAAGTGGAGATGCCAGTTCCTCTTCCTAAAGGCTCTATGGTGATAATTGCTTCTGATTGCATAAGTTGGGTCTTTGTTTGCATGAGATATATGGTATTGTCGTGATGCATGTATGTGATTCTGAGGCCCAAATTGATGTAATCCCTAATGAAATCTAAAGGGCACTTCGGATAATTACCTTTCTTGTCTTTAGGTGACAGTTCACTTGACTGTTTCATTGAGTCTCAGAGGGTGACTTAGTTGCATATAGTTTCTCACTACTCTACTCGTGCATGTTGTAACCCTTCTTTCTTCGCATCCCACGATGGGCTGGATATTATGTCGGGCACAGCTTTACTACTTCTTTCACCACATCCCGGGTTGGAGGTGTAGAGTTCCACGTATGAGGACACGATTCCGTACGTGAGGTGTGATATATATTATGACGATATGGTTATTCACCGAGTCCCA
This sequence comes from Solanum dulcamara, assembly GCF_947179165.1. Taxonomy (NCBI): domain Eukaryota; kingdom Viridiplantae; phylum Streptophyta; class Magnoliopsida; order Solanales; family Solanaceae; genus Solanum; species Solanum dulcamara. The sequence goes on along the minus strand of NC_077245.1, from coordinate 47,809,194 downwards.
GGACAGCTATAATATGATAGTATGGGTGGCGAAATAAGGAAGAAACACCGATTCCCTCCCTAGAGGGACGGGTACGGTATGTATATTATGATGGTACTCTATAGACGTACACCACTCCATTCACTGAGTCCCTCACTAAAGGGTCGAATACTTTATATAAGCATGCATATAAGATTAGAGTGATACATTTGTGACCCCAATCCCCATAATGAATCGGATGTAATACGATGACATACACGATAAAATTATACCGTATACGATGATATGCTGTCGTATACGATGATATGATGAAGTAAAATACATGATGATACGATGACATGTGAATATGATAAAATGATTATGACACCGAGTTCACTAGAGGGTCGAGCACAGTATATGATGATATATATGATTACGTGTCCTAAGGTGCAGGTACAGTAATTTGTTAATTATTATACTTGTCCCCTGCATCCCTATTTCAGTTATGGTCTCAGTTATGATGTGTTATGCTTTACATACTCAATACATATATTGTACTGACCTCCCTTTTCTCGGGGGGCTGCATTTCATGCCTGCAGGTACAGATGTCATTTTGGAGATCCGTCAGCTTAGGATTTCCGCTCAGCTATGTTGAAAGTGCTCTATTGTTCTGGAGCCTAATTTTTGATACTGGTCATTTGATGTACATATTTATTTATTCAGGGGTACGGCGGCGGCCCTGTCCCGCCATATGATGTAGTTATTACTCTTAGAGGTCTGTAGACATGTGTATGTGGGTTATTTGTAAGTTTGTTTCAGTTGTGCTCATACGACGTATTGCAAATGTTTTCGTGGTATGGCAACCTCGTCGGCTCGTGTGCCCTTTTCTGTTATAATACAGGTGAATGAGGCTATAGATTTATGAAAAAGGTTTTTGACCCATTGGAGTTTGTGTATAGTATCACATCACACATGGTTCAACTTAAGTGTAGCTGATAGATACGCACAAGGAGGTCCAGGTCAGACCCTAGTCGCGGCCTACAGGATTGGATCGTTACACATAAGATGGTTTATTTATCAAGTGTCCTTATATGAAAGTATGAAAAGGATTTTAATATAAATTGATGGGTTGTCTCAAGCTTGTTTAATTGATGTATTACATTTCTCTCATGCATTCTATCATTGATTTAGATGATTCGAAATTTGATTAAATAGAACCCACTTAGTTATACTATGTTATAATAAAGTTTGAATTGAAAGCTTCAACTCCAAAATGAATGTTCATGAAATAAAATATCTATGATCAAAGGGAGTTTTATGAATGAAACAACGATGAAATATTTATGAAATGATGTATTCCACTTGTGAAAGGCAAAATTCTCACTTGTGTAAATCAAAGAAGAGTTTTAATGAGCTATTCTACCTAATGATGATTTGATGATTTAAAGCTATGTAAATGATTATGTTCTTACTCTATGTAACGCCCCTAATTAATTAAGCTACTATTCACACTTCAAGTGGTTATTTCTTAATTATAGGATCAACTCCAACTTTACAATTCCTTGACTTGAACTTTGTGATGTGGGAGAACTCAACTTCCTTAAATCCTTATGGTATTATAATGAATTCTATTGGATTTGATTAGTAAATTCCCATGAGACCTAAATATCTTTCTAATAATAGAATCAAGATGTTTTATTTTAGAAGTTGGGCAGCCTACCTTTTTTTTCAGCAACTTTAAAGATAAATATCACTTTTACATTATATATTAACGAAGATCCTCTAAGAAGAACGGTTATTTGAGATTAAGGAATATTTATAAGTCTCTTACAATGATTTTTTTCACAAAAATCACAAGAAAAACAAGTTCCGCATATCTTAAACTCCAGACATACCCTAACCCTTGGTAAGTAATCAAATACATTTTTTGAACTATTAGCTGTTAGTAATTCTTGAATATCACATTGTGTAGACCTTTTCTTTTATTAAATAAATATATTTTAAAAATATAACACACATACCTACAACTCTTATGTATATGTTGGAGCCATATTTTGTTGTTATTGAGTCAAGAAATGGGACTCAACATAGGAAAAGTTATGTCCAAATTCTTCATTTTAAATCTCATATGTACAACTGTTAGTGTTTTGATTATATCTTTTTGTACAAAACTTTTTTTAGGTGAGTCATGAATTTTGCAAACTTAAGACATATATCTACAACTTTTATGCAGGGTATAAAGTCCAATTTTGCCATTTGCATTTTTAAAATTCAGTTATGACATGAGGTACTGAGCTAGCCAATTTGACTGTTTTGGTAGCATAGTTAGCTTTACACATTCTAGGCTTACTTTTGATGATAAATATTGTTTTATGTCAATATTAAAAAGATAAAATTAAAAAGGGTATTTAATTGTATTTTCAAGGTGGTTTATACTCATGTACAAGTTGAGGAACTAAAAATATTTGTGGGTCTACGATTTGAAACCTTGAAGTTGTGTTGGACTAGTTATATACTAAAAGGCTGATGTTTGTGTATAAACTTTTACTCTTACTCTTGTTACTTTCTGGTATATTTGAAAGCCTTTCTTGGTACATTTGTTATTTCTTGTTACTTTGTATTGCCTTGTTGGTATCGTGTGAGACTTTCAAGCCACTTGTTTAACTCACACACTTGTATGGATTGCTCGATCACCTGACATTCTTGTGGATATTGTCCTTCCAGTAGATGTGACTTTGTAACAATTGGCATGCCTCTTGATTCGGACACTTTTTCATCTTGATTATGGATTTTTGGTTCGTCTTAAGTATGAAAGTTTTCCATTTTGAGTACGAACTAGAAAGCCATTTTTAATAGAGTTCTTGGGTTTCTTGATTATTAGTTTTTACCCTTACTGATACAGGGCTCCGGTCCTTCTTGGTACTTGATCATGTTTGGCGTGACGACATGACATATAAATTGAGTGAAACTTGTTATTAAATATCTTGTACATGTTGTTATATGAATTCTTGGCACTTAAACTTTTAAATATGGAACTTGATACTCGTGATATATTTGCTTGCTTAATTTATTTATTATATTTACATTTGTGCTACTCGTGAACTAAAAAGAGAAATTAGAGAATCTAAAGGCTTCAAACTCTTAGTTTTACACCACTAAGCTTTATGCTTAGCGATAATTGTTTCTATCGTAGGAAATGTCCGAGGATATACTTGAAGTTGGCCATTGGAGATAAAGTTTTGGAAGCTTTAATGAAGATCACATTTGCATATAGGCATCAATATTTTGTAGAAGTTTTGGGACATGTATATGATCTATGGGGTGCTTTTGTATATGTATTTATGTATTTATTTTTGAGAGCTCATCCATTCATGACACCATGGGTTGTAACTTAAATTTGGTTGATTGTTTTGTTTTTTAGGGCGTACAATCCAAGTCTTGTAATGTATTAAATTTACTATTTGAGTTGGAATAGTTGTATGAAGCATGAAGCATGAACTAGTTAACTTTGGTACTCGTAAGTTGGTAATATTTTATAACGTGAACTATAGTGGTATGGAATGGTATATGGAAATCTTGTAAGGTATTTTCTTTAATTATTTTGAAAAGTCACCATTATAAATTAGAACTTTTATTTGGTTCAATTGAGGTCAAATGCATTATTAAAATTCAAAATTTTATACCTTTAACTACTTTGAATGAGCCAAATTTAACTACTAGATTATATAAATATGTCTTATGTTGAGATATTTAAATGTCACGTGTATTATATAAGTTCTTTTGTTAAGTAGTAGCACCTCCCAAAAAAGTCGCTACAAGTGTTGGTATTAGATTTTAGGTTTGTGGTTCTAGGACTTTTGTTCTGATTTGCTTGCATACTTATCTCTTTTTTGAAGGTTTGGAATATATTATTTGCTCACTATATGGTAAATACTATATTTAATGCATGAAGGTTGCATCTGCATCATATACATGTCCCTAATGCAATGAGATCTTCCATTTTGAAGGAATTAAGTTATGGCCTCTTCTTCTAATAGACCTCTGGATGCTGCTCATGAAGGCATAGGTGACTCTTATTCCCAACCTCATGCACCAGAACGAAATAGAAAGAGCATTCCTTAGATTAATATGTTCCCCGTATTAGTGGGTCTGAAGGGGAAACCAATAAGGAGTAGCAGTCGGTCCACATCCTCACATAAGTCATGATACTCAAGTTATGAATCCTTCTTTCCAACAGATTACTGAATTCTTCCACCGCATGGCTGAAATTATGCATGATCCCAATGGGATAAACTTTGAAAAGATGAGGAAAATGGGTGGAGTTGACTTTGAAGGCATTGTTGATCCCACTGATGCTGAACAATGGCTTGAGCGCATGGAGAGGGTATTTGAGCAGTTGGAGTGTTCAAATGTTTCCAAATTCAAGTATTTCATTTCACTGTTATAGAAAGATGCTTATGACTAGTGGATAAGTGTGCCAAATGCAAAACTAAAACCTCTAGTTTTTCCTTGGAATGATTTTGTTAAATAATTTCGTATGAAATATGTCGTCCCGCCTACGTATTAAGATGTTGAGAAAAAAGAGTTTTTGAATCTAAGACAACGAGGCATGTCTATCGTTGAGTATCAACAAAAGTTTGTTAGACTTTCTCGTTATGTAGGAGGTATTATTAATGAGGAAAAAGACAAGTGCTGGAGATTTGAAGACGTCTTGAATGATTCCATCAGGAAGAATGTGGCAATCCTATAATATGAGAACTTTTGTAAATTAGTTTTTGCTTCTTTTGACTTGGGAAAGACTTGATAAGAAAGAAGCTAATAGACATGAGAACATATTTTGAAAGCCTAGGTCAAACTTTGGAGGTCCATAAATAGTGGAAGGTTTGATTTTTCTAAGGCTGGTAGCATCAACAAGTCAGTTAAATAGAAACAAAATAGATCAGATTTTTCTATAGCTATACACCGAGTTATAGTCAAGGCAAGAATCGTGTTCCCAGTTGTGTATAATGTGGAAAAAATCATTATGGTACTTGTAGGAGAGCATCTGGTGCATTCTTTAATTGTGGGAGCTTGATCATAAAGTGAAGGATTTTCCTAATCCTAATAATGTTCCTCCCTTGCATACTAAAAACTCAATTTAGATGCCTTCTAATAACCCTACTCAAACCAATAGAGGTGCAAGGCTTAAAAACACCTGAGCAACGAGGGTAAGTGGAGAAAATCAAGCTAGAGGTTCAAGAGCTACTGCACGAGTTTATGCTATAAGAAAGAGAAATGATCAATAGGGACAGGATGTGGTTGTCTATAAATTTTAGTTATTTGGCTTATCTGTGTTTACTCTATTTGATCCTGGTTCTACACATTCCTATATTTGTTCATCCCTTGTTATTCTTGAAAGCGTGAAATCTATGAGACTTAACTATGATGCGCTGGCTAAAAGTCCTTTGAGTCACCAAGTTTGTCCCATTGTGATTCAAAACCTAGCATTCCTTCCTAATTTGATTGAAATGTCTTTCCAAAATTTTGATATTATTATTGGGATGGATTGGCTTTATAAATATCAAGCAGACGTGGATTACAGATCTAAGCATGTGACTTTTAAGAATCCTTCATTCTCTCACATTATTGTATTAGGTGAATGGTCATTGACATCCAATATCATTTCTGCGGCCTTAGAAAGAAAGATGATTCGTCAAGGTTATGGTGCATATCTTTCTCATATAATTGATATAACCTATTGTGTGTGATTTTCATGAAGTATTCCTAGAAAATCTTCCTAGGTTGCCACCGAAAAGAGAAGTTGAATTTTCGATCGATCTTATTCCTAGATCGACCCCTATTTCTATCACTCCATATAGAATGGATCTGAAATAATTAAGGGAATTAAAAATTTAATTGCAATAACTTCTTGAGAAAGGTTTTATCCGTCCAAGTGTTTCTCCTTGGGGAGCCTCTGTGTTGTTTGTAAAGAAGAAAGATGACACTTTTAGACGTTGTACTGAATACAAATAATTGAACAAAATAACAATAGAAAATAGGTATCCACTGCCAAGGATAGATGATTTATTGGACCAGCTGAAGGGTGCTAATTTATTCTCAAAGATTGATTTAAGATCTAGGTATCACCAACTGCATGTTAGAGAGAAAAATGTTCCTAAAACTGCTTTTAGAACTAGATATGGTCATTATGAATTTTTGGTGATGCCATTCGCATTGACTAATGCTCCTACAATATTCATGGATCTAATGAATCTTATATTTAAGAATTATCTTGATCAATTTGTGGTGATCTACATAGATGATATTTGATATATTCTAAGAGTAGCAAAGATCATGATAAACACCTTCGAATTGTTTTGCAAATTTTGAAGGAGAAATAACTTTATGCTAAACTTTCCAAGTGTGAATTTTGGCTTAAGAAAGTAGCTTTTCTGGGACATGTTGTGTCAACCGAAGGTGTGAAGGTAGATCCTAGTAAAATTGAAGCAATTACTGAATGGAAACCTCCCAATAGTCCTACTAAGGTAAGAAGTTTCTTGGACTTAGCTAGATACTAAAGAAGGTTTGTGAAGGGCTTATCCATTATAGCCTCTCCTTTGACTAAACTCTTGAAGAAGGAAGTAAAGTTTACTTGGGATGACAAATCCCAAGATAGCTTTGAAACGCTCAAATCCTTGTTGACACAAGCTCCTATACTTACTCTACCAATGGAGGGGAAGGAGTATGTGATATATAATGATGCTTCTCATCGTGGTTTGGGATATGTTTTAATGCAATAAGGGAAATTTATTTCTTATGCCTCTTGGAAATTAAAACCACATAAATGAAATTATCCTACTCATGATCTAGAACTTGCTGCTATAGTGTTTGCCTTAAAGATATGGAGTCATTATTTGTATGTAGAAAAATGTTGTAAATTCACTGATTATAAGAGTTTAAAATACTTGGGTATGCAGAAAGAGATAAAATTAAGACAAAACAGATGGCTTGAACTCATCAAAGATTATGACTACACATTTGACTATCATCTAGGTAAAGCCAATGTTGTTGCAGATGCCTTAAGCCGCAAATCCTTCACAAGATTATCTCTTAATCAGTTGTTGCTTCTGGAGTTAAGAGTCATGAATGTAAGTTTTACACATGATTTATATGATTTTTTTATTGCTAATTTCCAAGTCAAGTCAATATTGCTTGAAAAGGTGAAATAAGCACAAAAGCTAGATGAGAAACTCATAATATTGACCAAAGAAGTTCAAAATGAGGAAAATATTGATTTTGCATTAAAGGAGGATGGTGTCTTGTTTTTCCAAAATAGGTTATACATTCCTAATGATGACAAATTGAGGAGAGAAATCTTGAATGAAGCATATGATTCACCATATGCAACGCATCCTGGAGGTACAAAGTTATCAAACCATCAAAGAATGCTATTGGTGGAATTGTATGAAGAAAGACATTGCGGAGTTCATCTTAAAATTTTTGGTGTGTCAACAGATAAATGCAGAACATATGGTTCTAGCTGGTTTGCTACAACCCTTGTCAATACGGAAATGGAAATGGGAGAACATAACTTTGGACTTTGTTTGTGGACTTCCTTGCAGTCAAATAAATCATGATGCAATATGGGTAATAGTAGATAGACTAACAAAGAGTTCTCACTTCTTGGTAGTCAAAATGGATTACCTACTTGAGCGTTTAGCAGAATTGTACATTAATGAGATTGTAAGACTTTATGGGATCCTTGATTTTATTGTATCTAATAAAAACCCAAGGTTTACATCTAGATTTTGGGGTAGCATGCAGGAAGCCTTGAATACTAAGTTGAAGTTTAGCATTACATCCCCAAAAGGACGAACAGTCGGAAAGGGTGATACAAATTTTAGAGGATATATTTCGAGCTTGTATTATTGAGTTTGAGGTAGTTTGGACAAACACTTGGCCTTGATAGAGTTTGCTTACAATAACATCTACCAAGTGAGAATTGGAATGCCTCCCTATGAAGCCTTATATGGAAGTAAATATTGAACCCCTCTTTGTTGGAGTGAAGTTGGAGAAAGAAATCCCATTGGTCCTGACATTGTACAACAAGCGGAAGACAAGGTAAATTAGTTTCTGCCTCTTTTTACTTGGGAAAGACTTGATAAGAAAGAAGCTAGTAGACATGAGAACAGATTACGAAAGCCTAGGTCAAATTTGGAGGTCCATAAAAAGTGGAAGGTTTGATTTTTCTAAGGCTGGTAGTGTCAACAAGTCAGCTGAACAGAAGCAAACTAGATTGGATTTTTCTACAGCTCTCACACAGGGTTATAGTCAGGGCAAGAATCGCATTCTCAGTTGTGTACAATGTGGAAAAAATCATTATGGTGCTTGTAGGAGAGCATCTAGTGCATGCTTTAATTGAGGGAGCTTAATCATAAAATAAAGGATTTTCCTAATCCTAATAATGTTCCTCCCTTGCATACTAAAAACTCAGTTCAGAAGCCTTCTAATAACCCTACTTAAACCAATAGAGGTGCAAGGCTTAAAAACACCTGAGCAGCGAGGGTAAGTAGAAAAAATCAAGCTAGAGGTTCAGGAGCTATTGCACGAGCTTATGCTATGAGAAAGAGAGATGATCAATAGGGACAGGACGTGGTTGTCTATAAATTTCAGTTATTTAGCTTATTAGTGTTTACTCTATTTGATCTTGGTTCTACATATTCCTATATTTGTTCATCACTTGTTCTTCCTGAAAGCGTGAAATCTGTGAGACTTAACTATGATGCGCTGGCTAAAAGTCCTTTGAGTCACCAAGTTGTTTGTAATCAAATTTACCAAGTTTGTCCCATTATGATTCAAAACCTAGTCTTCCTTGCTAATTTGATTGAAATATCTTTCCAAGATTTTAATATTATTATTGGGATGGATTGGCTTTATAAATATCATGCAGTCGTAGATTATAGATCTAAGCATGTGACTTTTAAGAATCCTTCATTCTCTCATATTATTGTATTAGGTGAATGGTCATTGACATCAAATATCATTTCTGCAGCCTTGAAAAGAAAGATGATTCGTCAATGTTTTGGTGCATATCCTTCTCATATAATTGATACCCATTTGGAGAGTCCTAGTCTTAATAACATACCTATTATGTGTGATTTTCCTGAAGTATTCCTAGAAAATCTTTCTAGGTTGCCACTGGAAAGAAAAGTTGAATTTTCTATCAATTTTATTCCTGGATCGACCCCTATTTCTATCACTCAATATAGAATAGATCCGAAAGAATTAAGGGAATTAAAAATTTAATTGTAAGAACTTCTTGAGAAAGGTTTTATCCGTCCAAGTGTTTCTCCTTGGGGAGCCTCTGTGTTGTTTGTAAAGAAGAAAGATGGCACTTTTAGACATTGTACTAACTACAAACAATTGAACAAAATAACAATAGAAAATATATATCTACTGCCAAGGATAGATGATTTGTTGGACCAGCTGAAGGGTGCTAATTTATTCTCAAAGATTGATTTAAGGTCTAGGTATCACTAACTGCATGTTAGAAAGAAAGATGTTCCTAAAACTGCTTTTAGAACTAGATACGGTCATTATGAATTTTTGGTGATGCCATTCGCATTGACTAATGCTCCTACAATATTCATGGATCTAATGAATCGTGTATTTAAGCCTTATCTTGATCAATTTATGGTGATATACATAGATGATATTTGATATATTCTAAGAGTAGTGAAGATCATGATAAATACCTTCGAATTGTTTTGCAAATTTTGAAGGAAAAATAACTTTATGCTAAACTTTCCAAATGTGAATTTTGGCTTAAGGAAGTAGCTTTTCTGGGACATGTTGTGTCAACCGAAGGTGTGAAGGTAGATCCTAGTAAAATTGAAGCAATTATTGAATGGAAACCTCCCAATAGTCCTACTAAGGTAAGAAGTTTCTTGGGCTTAGCTAGATACTAAAGAAGGTTTGTGAAGGGCTTATCCATTATAGCCTCTCCTTTGACTAAACTCTTGAAGAAGGAAGTAAAGTTTACTTGGGATGACAAATCCCAAGATAGCTTTGAAACGCTCAAATCCTTGTTGACACAAGCTCCTATACTTACTCTACCAATGGAGGGGAAGGAGTATGTGATATATAATGATGCTTCTCATCGTGGTTTGGGATATGTTTTAATGCAATAAGGGAAATTTATTTCTTATGCCTCTTGGAAATTAAAACCACATAAATGAAATTATCCTACTCATGATCTAGAACTTGCTGCTATAGTGTTTGCCTTAAAGATATGGAGTCATTATTTGTATGTAGAAAAATGTTGTAAATTCACTGATTATAAGAGTTTAAAATACTTGGGTATGCAGAAAGAGATAAAATTAAGACAAAACAGATGGCTTGAACTCATCAAAGATTATGACTACACATTTGACTATCATCTAGGTAAAGCCAATATTGTTATAGATGCCTTAAGCCGCAAATCCTTCACAAGATTATCTCTTAATCAGTTGTTGCTTCTGGAGTTAAGAGTCATGAATGTAAGTTTTACACATGATTTATATGATTTTTTTATTGCTAATTTCCAAGTCAAGTCAATATTGCTTGAAAAGGTGAAATAAGCACAAAAGCTAGATGAGAAACTCATAATATTGACCAAAGAAGTTCAAAATGAGGAAAATATTGATTTTGCATTAAAGGAGGATGGTGTCTTGTTTTTCCAAAATAGGTTATACATTCCTAATGATGACAAATTGAGGAGAGAAATCTTGAATGAAGCATATGATTCACCATATGCAACGCATCCTGGAGGTACAAAGTTATCAAACCATCAAAGAATGCTATTGGTGGAATTGTATGAAGAAAGACATTGCGGAGTTCATCTTAAAATTTTTGGTGTGTCAACAGATAAATGCAGAACATATGGTTCTAGCTGGTTTGCTACAACCCTTGTCAATACGGAAATGGAAATGGGAGAACATAACTTTGGACTTTGTTTGTGGACTTCCTTGCAGTCAAATAAATCATGATGCAATATGGGTAATAGTAGATAGACTAACAAAGAGTTCTCACTTCTTGGTAGTCAAAATGGATTACCTACTTGAGCGTTTAGCAGAATTGTACATTAATGAGATTGTAAGACTTTATGGGATCCTTGATTTTATTGTATCTAATAAAAACCCAAGGTTTACATCTAGATTTTGGGGTAGCATGCAGGAAGCCTTGAATACTAAGTTGAAGTTTAGCATTACATCCCCAAAAGGACGAACAGTCGGAAAGGGTGATACAAATTTTAGAGGATATATTTCGAGCTTGTATTATTGAGTTTGAGGTAGTTTGGACAAACACTTGGCCTTGATAGAGTTTGCTTACAATAACATCTAACAAGTGAGAATTGGAATGCCTCCCTATGAAGCCTTATATGGAAGTAAATATTGAACCCCTCTTTGTTGGAGTGAAGTTGGAGAAAGAAATCCCATTGGTCCTGACATTGTACAACAAGCGGAAGACAAGGTAAATTAGTTTCTGCCTCTTTTTACTTGGGAAAGACTTGATAAGAAAGAAGCTAGTAGACATGAGAACAGATTACGAAAGCCTAGGTCAAATTTGGAGGTCCATAAAAAGTGGAAGGTTTGATTTTTCTAAGGCTGGTAGTGTCAACAAGTCAGCTAAATAGAAGCAAACCAGATTGGATTTTTCTACAGCTCTCACACAGGGTTATAGTCAGGGCAAGAATCGCATTCTCAGTTGTGTACAATGTGGAAAAAATCATTATGGTGCTTGTAGGAGAGCATCTAGTGCATGCTTTAATTATGGGAGCTTGATCATAAAATGAAGGATTTTCCTAATTCTAATAATGTTCTTTCCTTGCATACTAAAAACTCAGTTCAGAAGCCTTCTAATAACCCTACTCAAACCAATAGAGGTGCAAGGCTTAAAAACACCTGAGCAGCGAAGGTAAGTGGAGAAAATCAAGCTAGAGGTTCAGGAGCTACTGCACGAGCTTATGCTATGAGGAATAGAGATGATCAATAGGGACAGGACATAGTTGTCTATAAATTTCAGTTATTTGGCTTATCTGTGTTTACTCTATTTGATCCTGATTCTACACATTCCTATATTTGTTCATCACTTGTTCTTCTCGAAAGCGTAAAATCTGTGAGACTTAAATATGATGTGCTAGCTAAAAGTCCTTTGAGTCACCAAGTTGTTTGTAATCGAATTTACCAAATTTGTCCCATCGTGATTCAAAACCTAGTCTTCCTTGCTAATTTTATTGAAATGTCTTTCTAAGATTTTAATATTATTATTAGGATGGATTGGATTTATGAATATCATGCCGTCATAGATTATAGATCTAAGCATGTGACTTTTAAGAATCCTTCATTCTCTCACATTGTTATATTAGGTGAATGGTCATTGACATCTAATATCATTTCTGCGGCCTTGAAAAGAAAGATGATTCGTCATGGTTGTGGTGCATATCTTGGTCATATAATTGATACCCATTTGGAGAGTCCTAGTCTTAATGACATACCTATTGTGTGTGATTTTCCTAAAGTATTCCTAGAAAATCTTCCTGGGTTGCCACCGGAAAGAGAAGTTGAATTTGCTATCGATCTTATTCCTGGATCGACCCCTATTTCTATCACTCTATATAGAATGGATCCGAAAGAATTAAGGGAATTAAAAATTTAATTGCAAGAACTTCTTGAGAAAGGTTTTATCCGTCCAAGTGTTTCTCCTTGGGGAGCTCCTATTTTGTTTGTAAAGAAGAAAGATGGCACTTTTAGACGTTGTACTAAATACAAACAATTGAACAAAATAACAATAGAAAATAGATATCCACTGCTAAGGATAGATGATTTATTGGACCAGCTGAAGGGTGCTAATTTATTCTCAAAGATTGATTTAAGATCTAGGTATCACCAACTGCTTGTTAGAGAGAAAAATGTTCCTAAAACTGCTTTTAGAACTAGATACGATCATTATGAATTTTTGGTGATGCCATTCGCATTGACTAATGCTCCTACAATATTCATGGATCTAGTGAATCTTATATTAAAGCCTTATATTGATCAATTTGTGGTGATCTACATAGATGATATTTAATATATTCCAAGAATAGCGAAGATCATGATAAACACCTTCGAATTGTTTTGTGAATTTTGAAGGAGAAATAACTTTATGCTAAACTTTCCAAGTGTGAATTTTGGCTTAAGAAAGTAGCTTTTCTGGGACATGTTGTGTCAACCGAAGGTGTGAAGGTAGATCCTAGTAAAATTGAAGCAATTACTGAATGGAAACCCCCCAATAGTCCTACTAGGGTAAGAAGTTTCTTGGGGTTAGCTAGATATTAAAGAAGGTTGTGAAAGTCTTTTCCATTATAGCCTCTCCTTTGACTAAACTCTTGAAGAAGGAAGTAAAGTTTACTTGGGATGACAAATCCAAAGATAGCTTTTAAATGCTCAAATCCTTGTTGACACAAGCTCCTATACTTACTCTACAAATGGAGGGGAAGGAGTATGTGATATATAATGATGCTTCTCATCGTGGTTTGGGATGTGTTTTGATACAAGAAGGGAAATTTATTTCTTATACCTCTTGGAAATTAAAACCACATGAATGAAATTATCCTACTCATGATCTAGAACTTGCTGCTATAGTGTTTTCCTTAAAGATATGGAGTCATTATTTGTATGTAGAAAATGTTGTATATTCACTGATTATAAGATTTTAAAATACTTGGGTATGCTTAAAGAGATAAAATTAAGACAACGCAGATGGATTGAACTCATAAAAGATTATGACTACATGTTTGACTATCATTCAAGTAAAGCCAATGTTATTGCAGATGCCTTAAGCCTCAAATCCTTCGCAAGATTATCTCTGAATCAGTTGTTGTTGCTTCTGGAGTTAAGAGTCATGAATGTACGTTTTACACTTGATTCATATGGTTTGGTTATTGCTAATTTTCAAGTCAAGCCAATATTGCTTGAAAAGATGAAATAAGTGCAAAAGCTAGATGAGAAACTCATAATATTGACCAAAGAAGTTCAAAATGGGGAAAATATTGATTTTGCATTAAAGGAGGATGGTGTCTTGTTTTTCCAAAATAGGTTATACATTTCTAATGATGACAAATTAAGGAGAGAAATCTTGAATGAAGCACATGCTAGATTTTGGGGTAGCATACAGGAATCGTTGAATAATAAGTTGAAGTTTAGCATTACATCCCCAAAAGGACGAACAGTTGGAAAGGGTGATACAAATTTTGGAGGATATGTTTCGAGCTTGCATTATTGAGTTTGAGGTAGTTTGGACAAACACTTGGCCTTGATAGAGTTTGCTTACAATAACAGCTACCAAGTGAGTATTGGAATGCCTCCCTATGAAGCCTTATATGGAAGAAAATATTGAACCCCTCTTTGTTAGAGTGAACTTGGAGAAAGAAAACTCATTGGTCCGGACATTGTGCATCAAGCGGAAGACAAGGTAAAAGTAATAAAGGATCATCTAAAGATCACTTCGGATAGGAAAAAGTTATACGCTAACCTGAAAAGGTGTGATATTGAGCATCAAGTTGGCAATAAAGTATTCTTAAAGGTATCTCCATGGAAAAAAATTATGAGAATTGACCAAAAAGGAAAACTTAGTCCTCGATTTATTGGACCCTTTGATATACTTGAAAGAGTGGAACCAGTTGTATATAAATTAGCCTTTCCACCTGAGTTGGATAAAATCTACAATGTCTTCCATGTTTCAATTCTCAGAAGATATATTTCTAATCCATCTCATGTTCTTTCGGTTGAATCTATTGAGGTTAATCTAGACTTGACGTATAACAAAGAATCTATCCTGATCCAAGCTCATGAAATAAAGCAACTTAGAAAAGAGAAAATCCCTTTAGTAAAGGTACTTTGGAGGAACCATTTTGGAAAAGAAGCCACCTGAGAGCGAGAAGAAGACATGAGGATCCAATATTCACACTTGTTTCGGACTAGAATAAGGTAAATTTATAGATGAAATTTATTAAGGGGGAAAGATTTGTAACGCCCCTTATTAATTAAGCTTATTTCCATACTTCAAGGGGTTATTTCTTGATTATAGGATCATCTCCTCCTTTACAGTTCCTTGACTCGAACTTTGTGACATGGGAGAACTCGACTTCATTAGATCCTTATGGTATTATACAGAAGTCTATCAGGGTAGATTAGTAAATTTCCATGAGACCTAAATATCCTTCTAATAATAGAATCAAAGTGTTTTATTTTAGGACTTGGGCAGCCCTTAGTGACTTTTTGGAAAGCCTACCTTTGTTTCCAGTAACTTTAATGACAGATATTACTTTTATACTTTATATTAATGAAGCTCCAATAATAAGGTTAATTATTTGAGACTAAGGGACATTTATAAGTCTCTTACAATGATTTGTTTGACAAAATCACAAGAAAAATAGGTTTCACATAGCTAAAACTCAAGACACATCCTAACCCTTGGTAAATGATCAAATCTATTTTTGGAATTGTGTAGTTGTTAGTAATTCTTGAATATCTCATTTTTTAGACTTTCTTTAGTAAAGAAATATGTTTTGAAAAGATAACATACATACCTACCACTCTTATATTTATGTTGGATCCTTATTCTGTTGTTATCGAGTCAAAAAAGAGGATGCAACAGATGACAAGTTCTGTTCAGATTCTTGACTTAAAAATTCCATATATACAACTGTTAGTGTTTTGATTATATCATTTTTTACAAAACTTATTTTGTGGTGATTCTTGATAGTTTTCAAACTTAAGACATATAGATACAACTTTTATGAGGGTATGAAGTCCAGTTTTTCCATTTGCATTTTTAAAATTCAGTTACAACATGAGGTACTAAGCTGTCTGGTTTAACTATTTTGGTAGCATAGTCATGTTTACACTCTCTAGGCTCACTTTTGATGATAACTATTTTTTTATTTCAATATTAAGAAGATACAAGAAATTAAAGAGGGTATTTAATTATATTTTCAAGGTGGTTTATACTCATGTACAAGTTGAGGAACTTGATATTTTGGTGGGTCTATGGTTTGAAAACTTGAAGTTGTGTTGGACTGGTTGCATACTAAAAGGCTTAGGTATGTATATAAACTTGTACTCTTACTCTTATTACCTTCTGGTATATTTGAAAGCCTATCTGGGTACATTTGTTATTTCTTGTTACTTTGTATTGTCTTGTTAGTATCGTGTGAGACTTTCAGGCCACTTGTTTAACTCACCCACTTGTATGGATTGCTCGATCACCTGACATTCTTGTGGACTTTGTCCTTCTAGTGGCTGTGACTTTTTCACAATTGGAATACCTCTTGATTTGGACCCTTTTCCATCTTCTATATGGATTTTTGGTTCGTCTTAAGTATGGAAGTTGTCCATTTTGAGTACTAACTAGTAAGCCATTTTTAATATGGTTCTTGGTTCTCTTGATTATTGGGTCTTTACCCTTCTTGATACAAGGCTCCGTTCCTTCTTGGTACTTTATCATGTTTGGTGTGACGGCATGACGTACATATTGGGCAAAACTTGTTATTAAATCTCTTGTAAATGTGGTTCTTTGAATTCTTGACACTTAAACTTTTAAATATCGAACTTAATACTCGTGATATATTTTCTTACTTGATTTAACTATTATGCTTGTATTTGTGCTACTCATGACCTTAAAGGAGAAATTGCAGAATCTAAATTCTTCAAACTTGTAGTTTAACACCACAAAGCTTTATGCTTAGATATAGTTGTTTCTATCGTAGGAAATGTCCAAGAAGATGCTTGAAGTTGGCCATTGGTGATAAAAGTTTTGGAAGCTTTAAGGAAGATCACATTTGCATATAGGCATTTATATTTTGTAGTAGTTTTGGATATGTATATGATCTATGGGGTGCTTATGTATATGTATTTATTTATTTAGTTTTGAGAGCTGATCCATTCATGACACCATGGGTTGTAACTTAAATTTTGTTGCTTTTTTTGTTGGTTTAGGGCGTATAAATCCAAGTCTTTTAGTATAATAAATTTACTGTTTGAGTTGAAATAGTTGTATGAAGCATGAACTAGTTAACTTTTGTACTCTTAAGTTGGTAATATTTTATAATGTGAACTGTAGTACTATGGAATGATAAATGGAAGTCTTGTAACGAATTTTCTGTAATTATTTTGAAAAGTCGCCCCGTCAAAAATTGGAACTTTTATTTGGTTCAATTGAGGTCAAATACATTTTTAAAAGGCAAAATTTTATACTTTTAACTATTTTGAATGAGCCAAGTTTCACTACTAGATTATATAAATATTTCTTATGTTAAGAACTTTAAATGTCACAAGTATTATATAAGTTCTCTTGTTTAGTAGTAGCATCCTCCCAAGAAGGTCGCTACATTCTATATTAAACTACTCTGTGGTATTGACTTCACACCAAATGAGGCATTGAGGTGAGATTTGGTTTGGAAATCCTAGTAGCAATTCCTTGTCTCATTAACTATGTCTCAATATAGGAGCTCTAGTAGGCTTAGACTAGTGTATCCAGAAATAGCCCTAAATGTTAAAGAAATGAATGAAGTTGACAGAGTTCTACCCGGTAAGTAGTCTCCCCGTGTCAATGTAGGAGATTATGTTGGATTCCATGTAATAGCTTGCATGGTTTTAAATGTCGGTTATGGTCACTCTCCCACAAATGAACAATTCAAATGTTATTTACTTGATTGATCACGCATACATTGTACTATGTTCCATACTATGTAAATGTTGTAATGTTTTCTTCAATGTTAATGCATGCCTACATACTTAGTACATTCAAAGTACTAATGCATACTTTGTGCCTACATTATATCACCATGTAGGGACCAACCTTCTCCTCATTCTCCTCCATGTGGCTAGTAGAGATTGTTGAAAGCTATGTTTGGATGAGTTCCCATATTTCGGGAACAATCTTCCTTTGTATTTCTAGCTTATTAAATGTTGAGACTTCTAGACATTATATTTTGACTTTCATTTTATATTGATTGAGGGACATGTCTTATCCCCTTTCAAGTCTATGATGTAGAGGTATTGTTTGACATGTATAAGCAAGGTTTGACTAATTTGGTTCTCATTTTAATGTTTCCCCTTAGTCCTGGTTTTCCTCTTTTATTTTTGCTTGTTCTTAAATGTCATTATCTATGAAAAGCTATATGATTGCTAAGAGAATTGGGTGAGGTACCTTTAGGTGTCTCATTCGTTATGTCATATTTAGGCCCTAGGTTTGGGTCTTGACAAAGGTCAATAATGTCACGATTAATCAGACTTCACCATAAAAAAATAATCGGCTACTCAAACTTCACCATAGAAACATTAACCGGCTACTTAAACTTTACCAAGGACAATCCCAATTCTCATTAGCTATGGGTACTCAGATTTCCCCTACTCAAAGGAACACAATGGTTACTCAGACTTCAGCGTGAACATAGAAGAACAATCACACAACCAAGACTATTTTTCCTTAAGAAAGTCGTCACTCTATCTATCATTCGGCAACATCATTTTGTGTCTTATATCACAATAAAAACAAAGAAGTTCTAAACCACGAATCAAAACTAAATGAAACAGAACAATCCAACATAATATCATATTAATAATCTAAGCCAACAAAGGGAATCAAAACATCAATCAGTAACAAGAAAAAAAACAATAACAACCCAAAGGGGACCACCCCAACTAAAAGCATTATTGTGTCCAAATAATATACATATGAAGATATCGAGAATACAAGGAATAATATAAATACAAAAATATCAAAGAGAATACAAGGGGCTCCCTGTGCTGCATCGCTCCTCCTAACTATCAGTGGCCTCTCTATCCTCATCATCATCATCATCATACCACTCTGCTGGTACATCTTCATGTTCATCCGGTCTCGATGAAGGAATTGGTTCATTATCCTTAAGGACTTCCACAACCCTTTAAACCCTTTCCACATGTGGGTGAAAATTCTGTCTCTTTTCTTCTCCCTCTTGTTCATCTTATCATGGGATCTCCTCAACTCATTGTGCGACTTATCCAAGTCGGCGTAAGCCTTTTCCAAGTTAGTCAATTAAACCTTTTACTTTCATTAATCCTCCAAGTACACATCAAACTATTTTTGTGGGACAAAATAATGAAGTCCCCTAGATAGCTCGCCTAGCCCTTGAGCTAGATTTTTCACAAAGTATCGAACCACCCTTAACTCGCCGGTCAATATCTCAAATGGTCCAGTCTCGGATGGCTTAGAAGAGCTCACCCACACACATACCGATTTTCCAAAATCTACCTTTCTTTTCTTTTGACCAAGGTGCCCTCACCTTGAATTTTAAGAGGGAAGATAGATTTTTGGGACTCACCCAATTGTCAGTCGAGTACTCTTCAACTTCGACCAACAGATGTTTTGCATATTTATGACACTTTTGATGCTTAAAATGGTGGATTAGTGTACGTTACAAGCATGTTTTAGTAGATATAATGTGTGGTTTGTTTGTTTTATAGGAAATTGGAGTCGCACATGGTTTTTGGACTGATCGACAAGTTGTTGTGGCAAAAACTGACTAAGTGTGGGTTCACGTAAGCTTTTACGGATCATAGACTAGTGAAACCTCCATGGTAGGGCCTTGTGAGAAGTTACTGAAGACCGTGTTGAAGAAATTGTGTCAAGTGCGTTCCCACGACACCCTTAATGGGGTGTGTAGGTTTGCACGAGCCATGAAAGGTTCTGTGAATGGTGAGGAAAATTGGATCCAGGAAAATGTCAAGGAAGACGCCATGATCCCATTCATTGGTCATTTATAGTTTCACGGATCGTCAATAGTGCCCTTGAAGAAGACAGAAATTCAAAGAAAAAATTTAAGGAGATGTCAATGGTACAGTTCACGGATCTTGGTGTTTTGAAAGGATCATGAAAGTTCCCCTGTGAAGATGTTATCCATGCAGGAGATTTTCAAAGGAGATGACCACGACTACTACTTTTTGAGATTGATTCTTGAAATATGATTTTGGTTTTAAATCTTGATTCATGGTTCATGTGTTTTATTCAAGGTTCACTTCTTCATTTGTGTAGGTATTGATTCATGAATTCTACACAAATTCTTGTTCTTTTACTGACAATTATGAGTAGTTAAGCCCACAACTAGTGTTGTGGGAACCATGACAACTTAACTAATATAGGCACAACGTAAGATTGATATTCGTGATTTATTTTTTCATATATCATGATTTCTTCATTTAAAAGTCTTTCTTAGTGGGTGCACGCATTAAGAAATTTCTTGTATTCATTGTTTGCCCAGGATGGAGGTAGTGATTATGAAAAGACTATCACAATAATAATTCGAAGAGTCTGACTTCAAAAGAAGGAATAAACTTCATCTAAGTTACTTTAGACCGGGAGGAGATAATACTCTTAGATATAGAGTGAGGCTTAGTAAAGAACACATTCTGAGACTGGGAGGAGATGTATCAGATACATCTAAGAAGGACCAGGACGTGAATTATATGTTACCTAACTCACTACATTTTGCATGAAATGGATTGAACGATATCGTGAATACAAATTATCTCTAAAGTAACATGTCATGGGGAACAGAATCCCTGATAAATTCTCATATTGTTCACAACGCAATTATTAGTTACTTTGATAAAACATAAAGTGAATTATTATTCACAAATGGATTGGGAAACCCAACAGAAAGATTTGATTCTGAAGACAAAAAGATTTTCAAATCTCATAATTTATGATTAATTCATTCAACATTTCCCAATCGGCCTACATCAGCGGAAAATGGAACTATTGAATCATGGGTCCAAATAAGCATTACAACTAGCGTGGTTGCTCCTATTTCTTCTTCCAAGCATCTGTCCCATCGCAAGCACCTATAATGTCATGATCACATTGGTTTACCCTAGTTTCTTTGGAACCCTAGTTTTGGAGTTTTCCCCAACCAACCTATACCTTACTAATAAAAAAGGGCTTAAATAACAAAACTCTCCATTTTACTTTATGCAAGTTTATGTTTGGGAAGTAGTAATTATAACTTAATAGTGATAGCTAATAGAACCTGTTTCAACCTATTCCCTATGGGTTCGATCCTGACTCTTGGTTGGGTAAAATATACTGCTAATGATCGACTATATATCTTTCAAGAGGTATAACTAAGCGTTATCAACCGGCTGCAAAATTCTGTGATCAAAGAAGGGACAATGAGTGATGGGCCATAATGAAGCTTGAATTCACAAAACTCATTCACTATCAAGTGCCCAAAGTTCAATGGAACATCAAGTATGCATGCCATAATTTTAACCCTCAACACCAAAATGTTGCTAATGTTCCCACTAGGAGAGATTCGGTTGCACACAATTGACATCCACATTCTTTCTTCGATCGTGAAATTAGAGGACATAATTCTAGCTTTTGTAGTAGCCTAACGTACATTCTTTTCTAGGCATAGTTTCTTTGCAAACCAAGTGCCCAGGGCACAATATTTATCCATGAAGGCATAAATGTCATAATTTAGCAACCTATAGACTGCATTTATTGCCTCCGGACTATAATTGACCACTTTACTCCGAATGGTTATTAGCTTTTATGTCATGTTTATCTCCATGAGATTGGCATAAAATTCTCGCACCTATTGCTCGTATTCCTTGCAAGGCTCAAGAGCGAAGCAAATCCATACAGATGGCTTCAATCTTTGGTAGAAATTTGGAAGCATTCTGGTCACCTTCTCAAGTGCAATGCCTTTCTTGGGGAATAACTTCATGTGCATTAGATCCCAATAGTAGCTTTCTTGCATCCAGAGAGATATAAATCAATTTTGTCGTAGTTGACCACACTTTTTTCTTCATTAATAAGGTGCCTTGCCATTCTTGACTTTTTGAAAATATGAAAATCTCAATATCATGATAATGTAAGAAACATGTGTTAAACAAATACAATGCTACTGATTAAAGTCAACGAAATGGGATAAGAAACATATTTGGGATCAAACTATTCCATTTCAGCTTTAAGAAAACTGCATAAAAAGCTTCTGATGTCACACAAGCGACCAGAGGTTTTCTTAAGCGAACGTCGGTTTAGCGATAGGGTGCCCACAAAAGTGGAAATTGCAAAAGTGATGGGACATCACTTTTGCAAAAGAAGGCTCACTTTTGCGGCCTATTGTCCCAACTTCATGACACAAATTTTACCACTCAATTATTACACACAAAAATTAATCCCTATGAATTTTATTCTAATAAAAACAACCAATAATTTGAAAGCTCACTCATATCATCACCAAAATTTATGAAACCATTTTGAGTTCTCATGAGCATTGTATCAAACAGAAGGTGGGCTACCTATTTTGTCAACAATTTGAATATAAAATGGGTAGTCAAGACTTCCCCAATCACAATAAATCAATTCGCACACATACAATCAAAATATTTCAAACAATACGCCCTAAGATACGAAGTTTTCACCCCAAAAAATATCTCCCAACTTTCAAACAAAGCATAAGAAAATAAAAGGGTAGATTTACCATCTAGAGAGTAATAAAGTGGAAGACACATATTGGATTGTGAAAGGAGATTCACAAGTGTGGAGAAAGTTTGAACGGAATTTAGGATAGCAAGAGAGAGCCTTTAATTTTTATCCTTTAGACTGTTTGGCTTCACTGCCATGGGACTTTTAAAGTTGTCTCTTCTGCTCACGTGGCTTTGTGGTCGCTTTTGCAACCTTTAATGAAAATACGGAGTTGGCTTTTGCAAGTGCCTCTCCTCTTAAGGGATATTCACTTTAGTGAGAGGGTACCACTTTTACGGGCTACACTTAAGTGAAACTCTTATTGCTTTTGCGATATCAGAGTGTGCTCAGCTGGTGAATTTTTTTTGAAAATTTAGGGAAAGTCAGTATCCCTTTTGAGATTCGCGCAGCTAGGTCTGGCGAGCTTGAGTGCTCAAAAAGTACTTTGTGCCTCATTTTTAAGGTATTTTAGCCCCGTACTTCATTTTCCTCAAAATTCTTGCCTCTAAACCTGTTCAAGTTAACTCAAAACAATTTAAATAAAAACTCTAATCTATTCTTAAAATAAAAAAAACTCAAAAATTAAACTAAGAATTAAAAAAAATGGATACCGATGGGTTGACTCCCATCAAGCTCAAAATTTAACATCGTGACACAATGTCGGTTTCATTACCCTTTATTTTTTTTGAAGCGAAAAACCTTTTCCCAACTTCAAATCAATTTCTATTCAAAAATCAAGGGGACAAATTGAGAGCATCAAAAATATCACTCGATCTCTCGACTTTCACGATTTGAATTTCTTACCTAATTTCAAATCGTTCTTTCTTTGAGGATCATTGGAAATAAGTGAGAGGATTAATAAGCCTTTCGAACATTGAATTTCATAACTTTTGTCCTTCAAATGAAAGACACTCTGATTTCCAAATGAACAAGTTTCCATAAAAAATGTTTTTGACTTTTTCTTTCAACTTTAGTATAATTTCTTTGATTTCGACATCTTGGAATTTTATTAGCTTGGCTCAGTTGTAAACACCCAAGATTTCATCCATGTTAATCATAACCCTTTTTTCCTTAGACTCCAACTCCAATTTGGTATTTTTGACCACTTGATAAGGAGCATCACTTACTCCACTTCTTTTTCTTACATTGGTCTTCAAATTTTCTATTTTAAACTTAAATTGGATCATTTCATGGCACTGAGTTAGGTGCAAATTTTGGAAATCATCCCTCATTTTGAGCATTGGATGTTGTATCTTCTCACCATGTCCAAGCTTTTGCGCCAAGATTATGAGCCAAGACTGACTCACCACATCCAATATTTTGAATATTTGTTCATCAAGAGAAGCCTTCACATAACTATCCCCAACTTGAAGTTCTCCACAGCAAGGCCATGGGTCATCAACATAGGGATTACAACCACCAAACATTGTTCCTTCATAAGAATCAATTGAACAAAACAAAAACCAACCATAAACAACTATTCACAATTTCAATAGAAACTAGTAAGCTATAAATTCTAAATCAAATAAATACGCCAAATTGTTCTCTGGCAATGATGCCATTTTTGATAATGCTCAACTATATCCTTATAAATTGAAGTATAGGCAATCATTGTCGATATAAACCCAACTAAGAGTCGAAGTTGAATCTCACAAGAAATAATGTGTAGCCAATTGAAGAAATAAAGAATTACAAGCTACTAGTTTGAATCCCAATTAAGAAATATAATTTTGATATAATATGAAGGAATGAGTAACAATAAATGATGAGAGAAACGAAAACGAGAATGAAGGCAATAGTCTTTGCAAGTAAGGAATGAAAGGGATTTTGAGAATAGGATATAAAGTAACATTCACATGATCCATTGCACCTTAATCTCATATATGCGCTAGTCTAAATTTATCCATCTACTTCTTTCGAATATAGAAAAATATTTCCCAACTATTTCTCTCGGATCTAGTTAAGTGACAAGCCAAATATTCCAATTATAGGCACTGCATGGATTCACTATTTATAGCCAAAATCTGATGTATAAGTTGCTAAACTTCAAATTATGCACTAATCAACTTTTTCCAACCTCAATTGACTCTCTCAAGTTCAATCAAATAAAATAGGCAAGTCCAAGGAGTAATCAAATCTATATGAAAGCATTTAAATCATGAAATCGATTAGACAATCAGAAACCCATTTCATAAATGAGAAAATATTCAACTAATTACATAAGCAAAAGAATAAAAATCAACAATCCAATCAATTGTCTATTTCTAGCACAAAACTCCAATCCAACTATGATCAATTATACATATAATTCATACAATACAAAGAATGTAAATAAAGAAAGGATAAAAATAATTACAAATGAGAGTTCAATCTTCAATCCATAAGTGAATTGTAAGGAAACTTGCTATGAAAAAACTAAGCCCAAGCTATCGAGGGTTATTCAAGATTCCAAGGTGTCTAAAGATGTTCAAAGATGTCTTTCCCATCAACTCCCCATAATCTTTTGTGAGAATTTGGAGTCCAAATGTATGAAATTCATAATTTCCCATGACACTGTCGCGCCAGTTGCTAAAGCGACTACACTATCGCTAAAGCAAACCTCACTAAAGCAAGGTCTTGATCGACAAAGAAAACTTTGACCTTGTTGACCATGTCTCTAAATAAAACTCTACCTGCTCACTAAAGCAACACTTATTTGTTGTTGACCATCCGCAAAAGAGGATCTTGTGTTGCTTTTATGATATCAAAGCCTCCATTTCCCCTTGTTTCAGCTCTATTTTTCACTTTTTTCTCCTAAATTCTTTTACATTTCATCAAAACTCTTTGAAAGCCACAAATACCTGAAATAAACAAAATTTAAAGAACAATTAACCTCAATCTTTAGATAAAAATACAAAATCATGAGAAACTCCAAATGAGTGAAAATCACCCACTCATTATTTTTTTTTCTATTTTACATATACCATACATTCCATGTACTGACAACATTCAGCACTGCATCAGTTGATGATGCAAATACAGGTGATAGATATCCACAACAGGCACATCATTGAAGATCAGCTTCCTTTCTACTTTTGGTGAGACCTCTTTGCGTTCGGAGGCAATCTCTTGATTATTTAATTTTCATTTATTAGTCAATTAAGGTAGCCATGAAATTGTTCCTTCATGTTCATGAAACCTGGACTGCTTTTGCAAAGGCCTGGGAATTTGACTTCCGCGATCGCCGACCCTCATTTGTTTTTGCGATGGCTAGTGACATAGACATTTAAGATCGCGGGCCCTCCTATCCTTTTTAGTGAGAAGTGATTATGTCATGACCCAAGCATAGGTCCTAGAGGTGACACGGTGGTCGGAATTATGAGGGATCCCAACCAAGCCATCTAAGAATAAATATCATACATAAGGTACAGAAATATGATAAAAATAAGCGAAAGTAATAACTCAAGGAAATGGTTCTAAGGGATAGAAATACTCAATCAATGCTAATATGGACTATATCCAAATATCGTATGCCTCTATACTAGTCTTTGATGGGGGATTAGGACAAGATCCTAGCTCACCCAAATTATATGAAGAAAAATCAAGTAAATAATGAGAAAGAAAATTCATGTCCTCAATAGAATAACGTAAGAACCCAAAAATTTGGAAAGTCCTTAACCAAGGATCAAATGAGAAAATCTCAAAAAGTTACAGAAACTGGCACAAGGGTTGACCACAAAAGCCATCACGGGCTATGGTGAAAACCACAAAACGTGGTGACCAACCATGGTAGAGATTCAAAGGTTCAGAATTAGAAGGAGAATACCATGATAAAGGACCACGGATTATGGTAAGAACCACGGGCCGTGAAGACCTCCATAGTGACCCCTCCTAAAAACCCTCAGGAAACATCTCAAGGCAAGGGCCACGAACTACCACCACAGATCATGGAGCTTTTCATGGACTGTGAAGATGGTCCATCCAGGGGTCCATTAATTCTATCTTATGGAATTTAAGGTTAATTGTTTAGGGTGTGAATATATTTGTAGATGTTTTAAGGTCAAAAGAATCCTTAAACACAAAGTTAAGTTGAAAGCTTCCGTACTGATTGAGTTTCGATGTAAGATTTTGTATAGGTCAACTTTAACCTATCATCAATCCTTGAATATATGGAATCAGGTGACCCATAACCTACAAAATCAAAAATCTCAGAATCCTCTTTCCAAAGCCACCAGGTTTGCCGCATTTGGATTTCGGAATAAAAAGTTATGGGCATTTTAGTGAAGCTGCTCAGATAGGAGAGGACCATGACCCATAGTGGCCTTCCGTAAAAATAAGTATGGTCCGTAGTGGCCATTTGTGAAATCCACTTTTTCAACCATTTTAAGCCCTGCGATCACTGGTGAGCACCACGACACGTGGTGGTTGACCATATTGGCCGTCCATGAAGAAGGTTTAGAAACTTCTCTGCGACACTTTCAAAAATATTTTTCCAAGTATTTTACCATAGGACCCCACCATGGTATGTGGTGCGCATAATAGACCGTGAAGGTCCCCCGTGAAGTCCAGTTCCAGCCAGATTTTTAAAGGGTCATTCTATACTTTCCCTAAGTTTTAAATCAAAATAGTGTCTTTTTGAGGACTAAATTCTCTTATATAAAGACCCTACACCCTTCAAAACCCTCATTTCTTTCACTCTTTCTTCTCCAACACAAATCCTCTCCTCTCAAGTTCTTCCAAGGGCTCCAAGCCAAGACTAGGGTTTTCAAATTCAAGGCATTCAAGTCTCCTTTCTTCCTCAAGTATTCTTAGGGATTTTGTTTCCCCACGGTATGTGGGTTTTCATCCATGGGTCCTTCCACCCATGGAGCCTGAATTTTTTTTCAACCTATCATTTTAATTTAAAATGATAAAATTTTATGGGCTTTCATATGATGACTTTAAATGCATACATTATGATATATTTGAAGTTTCTTTACATATATTGATGGATATTGACTCTTGATTTCATGAAGTTATGATTTTCTTAAAGTACCTATATGAAGGCTTGAAAAGAGTTTTAAGACATATATGGTGGGTTGCTTTAAGAATGTGTATTTTAATCTATTTTCATTACTCTAATGCATGCAAGAAATCTTCAAAGGCATTGAAAGGTTTTTACGAAATGAACCCACCTAGCTTCTTAGGATAAAGCAAAGTTGAAATGAAGTTTGACTCCAAATGAATGTTATGAAGCAAATGCTTATGAAGGGGAGGCTTTATGAAATAATTTGATTGATGAAAAGGCCTCTTATCCAAAGTAAGGTCTCAATGTGAAAGGAAAATCCTCACATTGAATCAAATGATATGCTTAAGATTATGATATGATATGTATGACATTCCTATATGCTGTCAATGCTTTTGAACATTTTTTTCGAAAAGGTAGGCCCGATTAGCATGGTACCTGAAATACCAACACTGATTATAGATTTAATTTTCTTATAAATCAAGGTTTATTAGTAGGATGGTAAATAGGGTATGACAGTCATGATGATATTATAAACCAAAGGTTTTAATAAGCTATTCCATTATTTGATTTTTTAATGCTAAAGTTATATAATGCTTATGCTATATTGATGTTTAAATGTTATTATGTGGGATTTGACCTAGTACCGAATGTAGCATGTAGATGGGACTCAACCAAAAGGTTTTTTAAGTAAATTCCCATGTTGCATTAAAAATGTGCCACCATAGGAGCCCTTGTCGACTAGGCCTTTGTAGCCATCAAATGTTAAATTTAAAGTTAAAGAATGTTTAAAGTTGATTGGAGTTCTACCTGGTAAGTAGTCTCCCTGTGCCAACATAGAAGGATATGTTGGATTCCATGTAATAGCTCGCATTATCTTAAATGTCGGTTATGGTCACTTCTCCACAAAATGAATGTTTTAAGGTTTCATATGATGATGTCTCATGCATGCATTCACTTATGCATATTGCTTACTCATGTCTCTCTCTTATGTTCTTTATTTCGTAGCATACTCACAAACTTAGTACATTCAAAGTACTAATGCATACTTTTGCTTATATGATATCACCCTGTAGGGACTAGCGTCGCTTCTCACCCTCCTCCCTGTGGCTAAGTTGATCAATGAAGGCTACCACTTTGGTGAGTTCCCAAGTTCCAGGAACGGCACCCCTATCTTATCTATCTTATGTTATGTTTAGACTCTTACATTGAGTTTTGGTATTTTTGACTAAATTTTGTGGGTGAGCTAGGGACTTGTCTTAGCCTCCGCCAAGTTTTTAATGTAGAAGGTATAGTTGGACATAGAAAAAGATGTAAGGTTGTCTTTGACTCTTATTAAATGTGAAGCCTATTATTCCCTGTATCCCTTATGTTTTTGCTTGATTTTTTTATCATTACCAATGAAATGCTTAATGAATGTTAAGAGGCTTGGGTGAGGTACATCCGGATGTCTCATTCATCGTATCACGTCTAGGCCCTAGGCTTGAGTCGTGACAAATATGGTATCATAGCATAAAGTTTGGAAATGGTACTCGGAGTCCAACATACCGCGTCAAATAGAGTCTTGTTCATGGTTGTGAAGTATGCCACAACTATGAATAAGAGACTATGGTACGTTTAAGAAAGTCTTCACTTCTTTCAATTCATGTCGTACCCTAGAGTATCCTAAGTTTTCCTCTTACTAACAATCGATTTTATATTCTTTAGATAATGCCTTGTGGAAGAGCACCTCTAAGAGCAAGGTTTGACAATGAGGACCAAACTCCTTCAGTTTTGGATATCCCACATCATGAGGAAGGGATAACTCATGTTGATTTTTGCAACATCGTCGCTTTATTGGCTCAAGATATAACCCAGCAAGGGCATCAAGGTGTCCCTCCTCCTCGAGTGCAAAAATCTAGCCTCTCAGATTCAAGATTTCAAAGGATGAATCCGTCCGAGTTCAATGGTTCTAAGCTAGATGAGGACCCTATTGAGTTTATCAATGAGGTGTACCAGATTGTGGCTATCATGGATGTGCTACTGAATGAAAAGGTTGAACTAGTAACTTACCAACTAAAAGGCATGGCTCGAGTGAGGTATGAGTAATAAATTGTTGAGAGGAATGAATAAAAGGGATAAATAGAATGGGAAGAGTTCAAAAGTGCCTTCCTAGACCATTTTTTCTCGTTGAAGCTTAGGGAGGCCAAAATCCAAGAATTCATCAACCTCCATCAAGGGAGTATGAGTGTGAGGGAGTATGCCCTCAAGTTCACAAAATTGTCCAAGTATGCTCTCTTCATGGTCTCCGACCCTCGGGCAAGGATGAGTAAGTTTATTTTTGGTGTCTCAAGCTTAGTGTCTAAGAAGTGTAAAATATCCATGTTTATCAAGGAGATGGACATCTCCCGATTAATGACTTATACCAAATAAATCAAATACGAGAAGTTGAGGGAAAGGTCTAGAGGGTTCAAGAAAGCTAGAGTAGATGGTGGAGGGTCCAACCCTCAAAGGTACAGTTATGGTAGCAATGACAATGGTCAAGGTGGGAAACGGTTTATAGGACAAGGTTCCACTAACACTCTCCCTTCCAAGTTCAACAAGGATAAGGGTCCTAATCAAATGGTCCCAAGATATAATGTTGGCACCCATGTTTTTCCCCCATGTAAAAAGTGTGGGAATACCCACAAAAAGGAGTGTTTGGCGGGCTTAAATATGTGCTTCAAGTGTGGCAAACTGGGTCATTATGCTCGGGATTATAGAGATGGTAGTGGTTGTAATCCTCAAGGACAAGTTGTTCATGGGACTCAAACTCAAGGAGGTGGCCAATGCCCCTATCGTTTCTATGCTTTGCATGGGAGGCAAGAAGTTGAGGAAGCACCTAATTTGTTACTGGTACGTTGAAGGTATTTACTTTTGATGTGTATGCATTATTGGACCCTGGTGCAAACTTGTCATTTGTTAATCCATTCTTAGCTAATAGGTTTGATACATTACCTGAAATGCTAGTAGAGTCTTATTTGGTGCTAACCCCCGTGGGTGAGTCGATTGTGGCTATAAAGGTCTATAAGGGTTTTTCTATCTCCATCTTGCATAAATTCGTTCCTTGTGATCCTATAGAGCCTAACATGGTAGATTTTGATGTCATTCTTAGGATGGATTGGTTACATGCATCTTATGCTTCCATAGATTATAGGATTCGTTGAGTCAAGTTTTCATTCCTAAATGAGTTCATTCTTAAATAGGAGGTTCATGATTCGATAGTGAAGGGTAGGTTCATTTCGTGTCTTAAGGCCCAAAAATTAATTGCTAAGGCTTGTATTTACCACATTGTGAGAGTTAGGGATGTCGACTCCGAAAGTCCTCCTCTTAAGTTGGTCCCTGTAGTCAATGAGTTTCCCAATGTCTCTCCCGATGACCTTCCCAGTGTCACTCCCGAAAGAGAAGTTAATTTTGGTATTGATCTGCTCCTTGATACCCAATATATCTCTATCCCTCCTTACCGAATAGCCCTAGCGGAATTGAAAGAGTTGAAAGAGTAATTGAAAGACTTGCTAGAAAAGGGGCTCATAAGGCCTAGTATTTTGCCATGGGGTGCTCCTATGCTATTTGCAAGAAAGAAGGATGGGTCATTTTGAATATATATAGACTACTGGAAATTGAATAGGGGTAAGTCACTTCTCTAAGATTGACCTTCAATCCAGCTATCACCAACTAAGGGTGAGAGAGTGTGACATTCCCAAGATGGCATTCTGGACAAGGTATGGTAACTTTGAGTTTATGGTAATGATTTTTGGGTTGACGAATTCGCCGGTGGTGATCATGGACCTAACGAATAGGTTATTCAAACCCTACCTTAATACTTTCGTCGTGGTGTTCATTAATGACGTTTTGATCTACTCTCAGAGTGAGGAAGAACATAAGGATCATTTGGGAGTTGTGCTCCAAACATTGAGGGATAGGCAATTATTTGCAAAATTTAGCAAGTATGAGTTTTGGTTGAAGGAGGTGGCCTTTCTTGGTCACATAGTGTCCGGCGAAGGAATTAAGGTTCATCCTAAGAAAGCGGTGTCGATCAATAATTGGCTTACACCATTGTCTCCTTTGGACATTAGAAGCTTCTTGGGTCTAGCCAGTTACTATAGAAGATTCGTCGAAGGGTTTTCTTCCATCTCTTCTCCTATGAAAAAGTTGACTCAAAAGAAGGAGAAATTCATATGGACAGATGAGTGTGAAAGGAGTTTCCAAACTTTGAAAGATCGACTTACTTCTACTCATATTTTGACTCTACCAGAAGGATTAGAATGGTTTGTGGTTTATTCTGATTCTTTGAAGATTGGTTTGGGTTGTGTCTTAAGGCAAAACAGTAAGTTCAAAGCCTATGCTTCTAGGAAATTGAAAGTGAATGAGCGTAAATACCCTACCCATGATCTTAAGTTGGTGGTCATTCATTTTGCTTTGAAAATTTGGTTGCTTTACCTCTATGGGGTACATATAGATATGTATATCAATCATAAAAGTCTTCAATATGTGTTTACCCAAAATGACCTCAATCTAAGACAAAGAAGGTGGCTAGAGCTCCTTAAGGACTATGACATGAGTGTGCATTATCATCCAGGTAAAGTCAGTGTGGTTGCTAATGCACTTAGTAGAGTGTCTACAGGGAGTGTGGCCCATGTTGATGAAGGAAAGAGAGAGTTGGTAAGAGATGTTCACAGGTTGGCTAGACTAGGGATAAAGTTGTGTGGTACTAATGATGGTGGTATGGTTGTCCAAAATGGATCTGAATCCTCCTTGGGGGTGGATGTTAAGTCGAAACAAGACATTGACTCGACACTTGTCGAGTTAAAGAAGTTGATGAACGAAAAGAAGGTAGAGGTCTTTTCCCAAGGGGGAGATGGGGTGTTATATTACCAAGGTCGGTTATGTGTTTTACATGTGGAATGTCGAAGGAGTTTGATGTTGATGGAGGCAAATAATTCTGCATACTCTATTCACCGCGGTTCAATGAAAATGTATTGAGGCTTGAAAGAGTTGTATTGTGGGGTGGCATTGTCATGACCCAAGCCTAGGGCCTAGACGTGACATGGCGAATGAGGAACCCAAAAGTACCTCAAACAAGCCTCTTAGCATTCTTTTAGCCTTTCATAGGTAATGACGATAAATGAACAAGCGGAAATCATAATAGTAAATCTTCAACTTACATATGTCTAACAATACCTCTAACTTTTAGATTTAATGGGGCTAAGACAAGTCTCTAGCTCACCCTCAATCATAATAGAAAAAATGTCAGAGTAAAAGATCTCAATATATCATAAACTAGAAATATAAAGGAGTATTGTTCCCGAAACATGGGAACTCACCAAAAGTAGTCTTCAAACGAAATATCAACTAGCCACATGGAGGAGGACGAGGAGGAGCACCGGTCCCTACATGGTGATATCATGTAGGCAAAAGAGTATGTGTTGGTACTTTGAATATACTAAGTATGTAAGGATGCATGAATATTGAGAAAACATTAAAACATTTATGTAATATAGAACATAATGTAATGCATGCATAATAAATCATATAGATATCCTTTAAAACATTCATTTTGTGGGAAGATTACCATAACCAACATTTAAGACCATGCGATCTATTACATGGAATCCAACATAACCCCCTACATTGGCCAGGGAGACTACTTTCCAGGTAGAACTCCGTCAACTTCATTTATTTCTTTAACTTTAACTTTAAGGGCTTTCATGGATCCATTAGCCTAAGCCTACAAGGTCTCCTATGTTGGCACATAGTTAATGAGACAAGGGGTTGCTACTAGGATTCACTTACCGAATCCCACCTCAATGACCCATTCGGTGCTAAGTCAACCCACAGAATAGTTTAATACTTCAAAATAGTCATAACATATAGCTTGAGAATTCAGACATCATATTCGGTAGAATAGATCATTAAAACATTTGGTAATTCAAAAATGCAATAATTGTCCTTATTGCATAAAGAATCCATCATTCATATCATTTCATCATTCTTTCATTTCATAAGACTCCCTTTTGATCATAGATATTGCTTTCATAAACATTCATTTGGAGTCGATGCTTCCAAGTCAAACTTTATTGAAAACATAGTAAAACTAAGTGAGTTCAAATCACTTTAACTTCCAAACATGTATGTAAATAAATATACATAAATACTTTGAAATCCATTAATTAAAAATCATGCTTTAAAAAACTCACCATGAATTTCAAGAACCTTTAAAGAGATAAATAGAGAAATTACTTGCAAACCATCAATTCATACATATGAAATTATGTGCATCAAAATAGACCAATAATCATTAGTTTAACCATAATTCATGCTATTAAGTAAAAATAAGAATTATCAATAAGAAAACATTACTTGAAATCAAGAGACTTAATTGAAATAGTTTTTGGGCTATATGGGTGGAAGAACCCATTGATAAACACCCACTTAACTTAGAGTAAAACTTAATGAAAATAAATATAATTTATCATATAATTAAATAATTTAGGCATGAGAGTGAAACAAATACTCTCATTGAAGCCTTACATACTTGGAAAACAAAGCATTACTTAGAATTGAAGGACTTAATGAATACACTTGAATCCTAGCCTTTTCTCCTTGCCGGAGCATTTTGTATTATCCCGACCCAACTCCGTAGGCCGTGACTGGTGCCCGAGTGAGGAACCCATATGTACCCTTAGCCCCACTAAGCGTGTTAGCAGAATAAACAAAAGTAGAAATCGAAAAAAGGGTCGCTAGAGAGTGCACGAAAACAGATATAGCACACGGGGACATTAAGGCCGTCGCTGAACACAAGCCCAAAACACATATACAGATCCCACCAAACAAGTCTACAGACCTCTATAAAATGATAGAATAATCATATGGTAGGATAGGGCCCCCGTCGTACCCCTGAATAAACAAATATATACATCAAATGACCAGCATTAAAAGTTAGGCTCCAGAATAGTGGAGTACTTCCAACATAGCTGAGTGGACATCCTACACCGGTGGATCCCCCAAAATAAACATTTGTACCTGCGGGCATGAAACGCAGCCCTCTAGAGAATGGGGGGTTAGTACGATATATGTACTAAGTATGTAAAGCATGGATTGTAATAAGTAAAGTCATTACCAGAGCAGAATGTGCAAAAATGAGCAAAGTATCCAGAAATAACAAAATACTTATCATAATCACAGATAAGGTATGTAGAAAAATATATGCCATATTCGGCCCCATTATGGAACTCGGTGAATAAATTGTGGTCGCCGCCTCATCACCGGTGCCATAGCACATCATAACTCCAGAGTAGGGAATATCTCCATAATAGATCAAATCATATCATATGGTCATATCAGATCATATCATATCATAGGTGTACATGGCATATCATAACTCCACAAATCAAACCCATGTACAGGTCGTACCTGCCCCCTCATATAGGGACACTGCGAATAATGCGGAGAAGTATGCATGATAACAAAACCTAACCCGAGCTTGATGAAGGAAGCATTGAGGCATCCACGAGTGGAGTAGTGAGAAACTATATGCAATTTAAATCATATTTGAGACTTGGCGGAATAATCAAAATGAGCTTTCATTCAAAATTGAGATAAGAG
This sequence comes from Solanum dulcamara, assembly GCF_947179165.1. Lineage (NCBI taxonomy): Eukaryota > Viridiplantae > Streptophyta > Magnoliopsida > Solanales > Solanaceae > Solanum > Solanum dulcamara. The sequence continues at coordinate 47,774,114 of NC_077245.1, read as the reverse complement.
TCATATCATGTAGCTTTTGAAAGTTACAATGGGTTATATCAAAATAGAACTTTTGATAATCATATACACATATCAAGGCATAACAAATAGCTTTAGGAAAATCAAGAAGTTGTCCATCCTAGCGGCTCTACGAATAGGAACTTCCTTGGAATCATATAAAAGTCATATACTTGGTTCATAAAAACCATGTCAACAAGGAAGATTAGCTTTACATATTTGTGCCTAAAACATGCCAAGAGATAGAATAAGCTTAATACACTTATGCCGAAGACATGCCAAACGAAAGTCTAAGCCTTACATACGTATGCCAAAAACATGCCAAAAGAAGGAAACGTTAGCTTTACATACCTCTTACGGATTACTCTTAACAAGTTCGCCTCGTCGTCTCTTGAACCTATTTAACATGAAATAAATATGATCATCAACAACCCTCGACTTTCCAGCGTCTTAAGTTACATATGAGTATTCATAGAACTCATCTCCTCGCTCGCCTTCTCGACTAGTTCCTTAGTTAGTTAAGGAGTTAACGGAAATCGGGCAACACCTCCCCTATATCATGCCCTATCCGAATTTCTAATTAGATCCCTAATCACTAAATACAACCAACAACAACAACCTGCATCTCATATACAACTAAAACATGGCAACATTACACAACATAAGCTCCAAACCACTTGCTGAAAATTACGATACCAAAATAGGGTTTCTAGTCCTTATTTTGCAAAACCTTTGATTGTACGAAACGAAGGGTCGTGTAGCTGAAACCAGAAGCCCCCACACCTTTTTTGGAATACTTTTAGGCCCTGAAACATACCACCTCACACCTGCAGCAGCACACCACCTTGCTTCGACTACAATTTAACTATAGTGACTCCAATTAGCTTGCTTCGAACGTTAAACATTTCTATGACATTTTTACACTTCCAGAAGCATAAAAGGTGTGTAATAAAACCTATAACAACCCCATAAACTTCAAATTGGAAGCAAAGACCTTACCTTACCCGAAATTGGCCCAAACTTGCCAAATCGCGCCTCGGAAACTCTTCAAACTTGCTGAAATTGCGCAGACTGCTTGTTATCCATTTGGTTCTGCTCCAAGCCATGATTTTACATTATTAACACCTTCATATCATTTCCAAACCCTTAATAAAACATGGGAGAATAGAACCAAGTCATACCTTAACAAACGGCTTTCCAAACTTGCTGAAAATTAACTTCGGAAACTCCTTAACATGCTGAAAGTTGAGGACTATTCATGTCCCTTCCTTGCTTCCCCAAATATTAATTTAATGCTGTTAAACCCCATCATTTATCCGTGGTATACCTTAAATAATTAATTCACGGAATGAAATCGGAGGGCCTACCTTGTTCTTGTGGTTGTCGTGACTCTCTCTTCTCTCCCTCAAGTTTTCTCCAATTTTCCTTAAGTGTAGATGCTGAAAAATGATTTCCTTAGTCATAAGTTCAGCATATATATCCCACTTTTGGAGGTGACACGTGGAAGCCCCCTAGGGGTGATACGTGGAAGCCCCCTAGGGTGCTACCTCACGCCAGCAGCCTCACATATGCTGCCACATGGTAGTGGGGTCCACCTCAAGTAGGTGTGTCACCTACTTGACCCTAAGTAGGTGCATCACCTGCTGGTCCAAGTAGGTGCATCACCTACTTGCTTCGAGTAGGCGCGTTGTTTCTTTATTTCTCTTTCATGAGCTCGTAATCTCGTCTCACTTCAAGAGCCTATGTATTCCTTGCTACTTAAGCTCGACGTGTACACAAGTATCTTAATTTGTAAAATGTCCCAAGTAATAGCTTTCACAAGTAAGTCGAGTTGTATGACTCACTACTTAACCTTCAACTTCTTCCGAATTCTTATAACCCTATTTTTAATCTTCTCTCTTATGGAGTATCTTCTTCTCCTTTCCTTAGGATTATTTGATAGTGTTATAGATTACCTGACTCACATGATGACTTCTAAGAAACTTAAGAGCCTTCCCAAAAACTTAAGAAGTGTTCCAAGGTACCAAAGTACGGGGTGTAACATCCTTCCCCCCTTTAGAATATTCGTCCTCGAATGTGAACCAAAACCTTCCTTCGGATCTTATACCGACTATATGGATAGTTCCTCTATCCCTTTGCCATAACATATACTTTCATCGAGCAATCAATATCAGAGTTTTAAAGGTTAGGATTACTTGTCGACGTAGGGAATAGGTATGGATACTTGCGTTTCCTTTCCTCTTTCGCTTCCTGGGGGTTACCTATCCTAGTACTACTCTTGCCGAAGCATGTTTAACTTCACAGTTCTGATGGGATCCAGTGCATTAGTGCTGGTATAATCGTATCCACCCCTTATGAGATCTTGTTTGAAGTTTAAGTGTTCTCATTTACATATAATAGCGTCGGTTGATTTTTTCTTATGATTGATCTTGTCCACTTCCCCCATTTAGGGTGTATCCATGTCATTGTCTGTTTATTTCTAACTTTCCAAATGCATATGAGTCCTTTCCAACCTATTTAGTATACTGCGTTATTTCTATATCTTCTTTTACATCACCTATACTTTAGGTTACCCCTGTATGAAACCTTAATACAATCATGAGGTGCTTAGAATCCTCAATATATAGTACCAACTCCAGTCTTGAACACTATTACTCGAGTAATATCTTTAATGTAGCAGTGCATTTAAAGCCATATTCCATTCACCCCAATCAGTAATTAACTCGTCACCATTTATTCTGGTGTATCAACTCAGTCGGTGCCTTAATATGTCGTTCTATCCAAATCTAGGTGTCATCTCTAAATCATCTTCTTAGGATCACAAGTCTTTTCCAACTTCATTTTATTATACCAGTATCGACCTTTCAAGATATATTACAATCCTATATCTCATTCTCCTTTTAATTCTAGGAAAATTTGGGCAAAGTTACCTCTGTATTTCTTACTATCTCAACACCGGCATGCAGAAAATGCTAATAATGTCTCACAGGGCCAACATATATATTCATATCGTATAATACCACAGTTATACAGGGCGCCCAATATCAGCAACTGTAAAAAAATGATGGACTTACCTCATCTGCCTATCTCAAACTGCACCTGTTACCCTGCCCTGTCTACTTTTCCTTTCCATTTTTAACTTTTCATATCTATCGTACTTTAATACCTCACCTGACATATATCTTTCATGCCTTTGCTTAACTACGTGCTTTGTAACTTCCAATATTGTCAGTCACCTTCTTCTATCGTTGTTGTCCTTCTACTGAAACCATAGGTTAGTATAAGGAATTTCATTCCCTATGACTCGGCTCTATCGCACAATCTTAGATATGAAAGAAAGGTAACATTCTAAATGTCCTGTAGCCTCCTGTTTATAGATGTGGTGCACAAAACACCGATAAACAAGACTCTACTAGACACGGTCTATAGACACTCCAAGGACAAACTTCTCTGAAACCACTTTTGTCACGACCCAACTCCGTAGGCCATAACTGGTGCTTAAGTGGGCACCCATACGTACTATTAGCCCCACTTAGTGTGTTAGCAGAATAAACAAAAATAGAAATCCAAAAAAGTGTCGCTAGAGGGCGTACAAAAACAGATGTAGCACATGGAGGATGTTAAGGCCATCGTTGAACACAAGCCCAAAACACATATACAGAACTCACCACACAAGTCTACAGACCTCTACAAAATGATAAAATAATCATATGGCGGGACAGGGCCCCCGCCGTACCCTTGAATAAACAAATATATAATCAAATGACCAGCGTTAAAAGTTAGGCTCCAAAATAGTGGAGCACTTCCAACATTGCTGAGTGGACATCCTACGCCGCTAAATCCCCCAAAATGAACATTTGTACCTGTGGGCATGAAATGCAGCCCCCCAGAGAATGGAGGTTAGTACGATATATGTACTGAGTATGTAAAGCATGGACTATAATAAGTAAAGTCATTACCAGAGCAGAATATGCAAAAATGAGCAAAGTATCCAGAAATATCAAAATGCTTATCATAACCACAGATAAGGTATGCGGACAAATATATGCCATATCCGGCCCCATTATGGGACTCGGTGAACAAATCATGGTCGTCGCCCCATCACCGGTGCCACAGCACATTATAACTCGAGAGTAGGGAATATCTCCATAACAAATCAGATCATATCAAATGGTCATATCAGATCATATCATATCATAGATGTACATGGAACATCATAACTCCACAAATCAAACCCATGTATAGGTCATACCTACCCCCTCACATCGGGACACGGCTAACAATGCAGAGAAGTACGCATGATAACAAAACCTGACTCAGGCTTGGTGAAAGAAGAATTGAGGCATCCACGAGTGGAGTAGTGAGAAACTATATGCAATTTAAATCATATTTGAGACTCGACAGAATAATTAAAATGAGCTTTCATTCAAAATTGAGACAATAGTCATATCAAGTACCTTTTGAAAGTTACTATGGGTTATATCAAAATAGAACTTTTGATAATCATATACACATATCAAGGCATAACAAATATCTTTTGGAAAATCCAGAAGTTGGCCATCCTAGCGGCTCTACGAATAGGAACTTCCTTGGAATCATATAAAAGTCATATACTTGGTTCATAAAAACCATGTCAACAAGGAAGATTAGCTTTACATATTTGTGCCTAAAACATGCCAAGAGATAGAATAAGCTTAATACACTTATGCCAAATACATGCCAGACGAAAGTCTAAGCCTTACATACTTATGCCAAAAACATGCCAAAAGAAGGAAACGTTAGCTTTACATACCTCTTACGGATTACTCTTAACACGTTCGCCTCATCGTCTCTTGAACCTATTTAACATGAAATAAATATGATCATCAACAACCCTTGACTTTCTAGTGTCTTAAGTTACATATGAGTATTCATAGAACTCATCTCCTCACTCGCCTTCTCGACTAGTTCCTTAGTTAGTTAAGGAGTTAACGGAAATCGGGCAACACCTCCCCTATATCATGCCCTATCCGAATTTCCAATTAGATCCATAATTACTAAATACAACCAACAACAACAACCTGCATCTCATATACAACTAAAACATGGCAACATTACACAACATAAGCTCCAAACCACTTGCTAAAAATTACGATACCAAAATAGGGTTTCTAGTCCTTATTTTGCAAAACCTTTGATTGTACGAAACGAAGGGTCGTGTAGCTGAAACCAGAAGCCCCCACACCTCTTTTGGAATACTTTTAGGCCCTGAAACACACCACCTCACACCTGCAGCAGCACACCACCTTGCTTCGACTACAATTTAACTATAGCGACTCCAATTAGCTTGCTTCGAACGTTAAATATTTCTATGACATTTTTACACTTCCAGAAGCATAAAAGGTGTGTAATAAAACCTATAACAACCCCATAAACTTCAAATTGGAATCAAAGACCTTACCTTACTCGAAATTGGCCCAAACTTGCCAAATCGCGCCTCGGAAACTCTTCAAACTTGCTGAAATTGTGCGGACTCCTTGTTATCCATTTGGTGATGCTCCAAGCCATGATTTTACATTATTAACACCTTCATATCATTTACAAACCCTTACTAAAACATGGGAGAAGAGAACCAAGTCATACCTTAACAAACGGCTTTCCAAACGTGTTAAAAATTAACTTCGGAAACTCCTTAACATGCTGAAAGTTGTGGACTGTTCGTGTCCCTTCTTTGCTTCCCCAAATATTAATTTTATGTTGTTAAACCCCATCGATATCCATAATATACCTTAAATAATTAATTCAAGGAACGAAATTGGAGGGCCTACCTTGTTCTTGTGACTGTCGTGACTCTCTCTTCTCTTCCTCAAGTTTTCTCCAATTTTCCTTAAGTGTAGATGCTGAAAAATGATTTCCTTAGTCATAATTTCAGCATATATATCTCACTTTTGGAGGTGACACGTGGAAGCCCCCTAGGGGTGATACGTGGAAGCCCCCTAGGGTGCCACCTCACGCCATGCAGCCTCCCATATGCTGCCAAATGGAAGTGGGGTCCACCTCAAGTAGGTGTGTCACCTACTTGACCCTAAGTAGGTGCATCACATGTTGGTCCAAGTAGTTGCATCACCTACTTACTTCGAGTAGGTGCGTCGTTTCCTTATTTCTCTTTCGTGAGCTCGTAATCTCGTCTCACTTCAAGAGCCTATGTATTTCTTGCTACTTAAGCTCGACGTGTACTCAAGTATCTTAGTATGTAAAATGTCCCAAATAATAGCTTTCACAAGTAAGTCGAGTCCTACGACTCACTACTTAACCTACAACTTCTTTTGGATTCTTATAACCCTATTTCCAATCTTCTCTCTTATGGAGTATCTTCTTCTCCTTTCCTTAGGATTATTTGATAGCGTTATAGATTACCCGACTCACATGACGACTTCTAAGAAACTTAAGAGCCTTCTCAGAAACTTAAGAAGCATTCCAAGGTACCAAAGTATGGGGTTTAACATGTGTACTATCCAGAGTATATCAATCACCGAAATAGTATTTCGATACTACTAAGAACTAAAACTATATTTTGAGAATGAGTAAAGAAGTGTATAGAGAGAAGAGTTGCTTGAGAAAGCTTGATGAACAAAATGATGAATTAAGGTGGGTATTTATAGGTGTGAAAGAGGGACCTAACAATAATTAAAATAATTATAAAGAAAAATCTAATAATTTAATAAAAGGTTGTGATGTCATGGGTGATGTCAAATGGAGGACTATTGATGTCATGAGTGATGTCAAATATATCTAGATCTTTCCATGGTTGGTGAGATGAACTTTCTTTTAACGGAATACCCTTTTTCGGAGATGAATTTGAATAAGATAACTTCTTCATTAGGATTTAGTGTCTTACATGAATTGTTTCTCTAGAAGTCTACTTTTATTTTATTCAAGAATTAACCGATTTGGAGCATCCTACAGTGAGATATAATTTTTCTTCTATAAATACTCCATTTCATCACAGCAACCTTTCTTATAATAATTAATTTATTTAACCTACTTAACCTCTGAAACTTAAAATATGGCCTTCACAAAAGTTGTAGATAATGATGTTGGGTTATTTAGAAATTTGAATCACCTAATTTGGACTATCCTACAAAAATTTATGCCTAAAATACAGAAGTTGTATCAATTTTATCAAGAATTGGAACATCAAATACAACGTTTTTAGGGGATGTTACAAGCATGAAGAAGGACATAGCAAGATTCATGTCCGAATGTGCGAATTGTCAATAAGTGAAGGCCGAACATCAAAGGTCGGGTGGTCTAGCCCAAGATATTGAAATCCCTACTTGGAAATGGGAAGATGTGAATAAAGATTTTGCAGTGGGTTTTCCTTACACTGGGAAGCGACATGATTCGATTTTGGTGATTGTTTATAGAATGACTAAGTCGGCTCTCTTCCTACCGATTAAGACTTTCTATAGGGCCGAAGATTATGCAAACTTGTATATTTGGGAGTTGGTGATATTTAATGGTGCTCCATTGTCAATTATTTCGGATCGTGGTACTCAATTCACTTCTCACTTTTGGAGATCATTTCAAAAGGGTCTCGGTACTAAAGTAAAGTTAAGCACCGCATTCCATCCTCAAATTGATGGGCAAGTCGAAAGGACAATTCAAACCCTAGAGTATATATTAAGGGCTTATGTGTTGGAGTTCAAAGGGATTTGGGATGATTACCTACTGCTCATTGAATTTGCTTACAATAATAGTTATAGCTCGAGTATTGAGATGGAGCCGTTTGAGCATTTGTATGGGAGGCAATGTAGATCCCCAGTTGGTTGGTTTGAAGTAGGTGAGATGACCTTGTTAGGTCTTGATTTGGTACTTGATTATTTGGAGAAGGTGAAGATAATTAGGGAAAGGTTGAAGATGGCTCAAAGTTGTCAAAGGTCATATTCTGACACTAGAAGAAGGGATCTTGAATTTAATGTAGATGATATGGTGTATTTGAAGGTCTCACCCATGAAAGGTGTGGTTTATTTTGGTAAGAGAAGGAAATTGATCTCTAGGTATCTAGGGACTAATAAAATCCTAAAGCGAGTTGGCAAATTTGTGTATGAGTTGGAATTATCTTTGGAAATGACCATGATTCACCGAATGTTCCATGTGTCAATGTTGAGAAAATGTGTGGGAGACCCTAACTCCATTGTTCCTTTAAAGGTAGTGAATGTTGAGGAGAATGGGACCTTTGAAAAAGTCCCGATTGAAATTTTGGACGGGCAAGTCAAAAGGTTGAAGAACAAAGAAGTTGCCTCCGTTAAAGTCCTTTAGAGGAATCAGCAATTCAAGAGTGCTACATGGGAAGAGAAAGCGGATATGATTAAACGTTATCCTCATCTCTTTCATTCTACTCAAGCCTAAGGTAGTAAGTCATTCATGTTCAAATGTTTAAGACTCGTATGTTTCAATTTTTCCTAAGTCTTTATATGCATACATGTTCATGAAGTTGAATTTTAAAGTTATGTTTTATTTTTAAGTTTAAAGATCTCATGGTTGATGCATATCAATTGTCATTGTATTCATGTTGGATTGCTAGTCCTCATGCCGTGTTCTTTTTATGCTAACGGTTCACATTCAAGGATGAATATTCCCAATGGGGAGATATTGTAAGACCTCAAAAATTTGGAAATTCCTTAACCAAGGATCAAAGGAGGAAATCTAAGAAAGTTGCAGAAACTGGCACAGGGGTTGACCACGGAAGCCATCACAGGCCGTAGTGAGAAGCATGGACCGTGGTGAGCAACCGTGGTAGAGATTTAGAGGTTCAGACTTTCAAGGAGAATACCACGATAAAGGACCATGAACCTTGGTGAGAACAATGGGCCGTGAAAACCTCCATTGTGACCCCTCCCCAAAACCCTCAAGAAACATCCCAAGGTAAGGGCAACGAATGACCACCACGGATCGTGAAGCTTTTCACGGACCGTGAAGATGGTCTGTCTAGGCGTCCAGTCATTCTATCTTATAGACTTTAAGGTTAATTCTTTAGTGTGGGAATAGATTTGGATATGTTTTAAGGTTACAAGAATCCTTAAGAACAAAGTTAAGTTGAAAGCTTCTGTACCGATTGAGTTTCGATGTAAGATTCTACATAGGTCAAATTTAAGTGACCATAACTCCTTGAATATATATAATCACAGTCTCATCTCCTACCAAATCAAAGGTCTCTGAATCTTCTTTCCAATGCAACTAATTTTTCCTCATTTGGAGTTAGGAATAAAAGGTTATGGGCATTTTAGTGAAGCTGCTTAGACAGAAGAGGACCATGACTCGTGGTGGCCTTCCATGAAACTAAGTACGGTTTGTAGTGTCCACCCGTGAAAGCCACTTTTTCAACTATTTTAAGCCCTGAGATCACTGGTGATCACCACGATCCGTGGTGGTCTTTCGTAAACCTCAGTACGGTCAGTTGTGGCCATCTATAAAGAAGGTTCAGAGACTTCGCTGCTACACTTTCCAAAATATTTTTCCAAGTCTTTTACCATGGGACCCCACCACGGTCCATGGTGCGCATAATGGACCATGAAGGTCCCCCGTGAAGTCCAGTTCCGGCCAGATTTTTAAAGAGGCATTCTAATCTTTTCCTATGTTTTAAATCAAAATGGTGTCGTTTTAAGGACTGAATTCTCTTATCTAAAGACCCTAAACCCTTCAAAGCCCTCATTTCTTTCACTCTAACTTCTCCAACACAAATCCTCTCCTCTCAAGTTCTTCCAAGGTCTTCAATCCAAGACTAGAGTTTTCAAATTCAAGGCATTCAAGTCTCCTTTCTTCCTCAAGTATTCTTAGGGATTTTGTTTCCCTCAAGGTATGTGGTTTTTCATCCATGGGTCCTTCCACCTATGGAACCCAAATATTTTCTCAATCTAGCATTTCAAATCAAAATGATGAAATCTTATGGGCTTTTGCATGATGACTTTAAATGCATAGATTATGATATATTTGAAGTTTCTTTAGATATATTGATGGGTACTGACTCTTGATTTCATGAAGTTATGATGTTATGATGTTATTAAAGTAACTATATGAAGGCTTGGAAATATTTTTAAGACATATATAGTGAGTTGCTTTAAGAATGTGTATTTTATGCATTTCCATTACTCTAATGCATGCAAGAAATCTTTAAAGGCATTGACAGGTTTTTACGAAATAAACCCATCTAGTTTTTTATGATAAAGCAAATCCTCACCCACAGCCCCAAAAAATCTCAACGGTGATAGTCTAAGGAACACCCCGATCATCTTCTGCTCTCGAAGTGGCATGACACCCTCCAAATCATCAGGTTGAGCGGTTGAAGCCGGTGGCTGGTGAACAACCGGTAATGCAGGTGCAGGCTGCTCCTGTAGTACTAGAGAGGCGGGATATTGGGCCTACCACATATCCCCAATGGTAGCTAAAATCAGGGCGAACATCGATAGTAAGCCTGGAGATGAGGATGCCTTAGGCGATGGCTGGGATGGTCCCGGCCCACTGGTTATTGCTGTACCGGAGCTACTAGTTGCTCCACCTCCAGCTCCGGAGTCTGCTATTGGTCCTGGGGCTGGGGATACAGACCTGGCATAACCCTTTGGTCGGCTTCTACCTCCGGTGCGCATGCGAGCCATCTTGTAAAAGAGTGGAAAAGGTGACTTTTCGAAAAACCACCAAGACACAATCTTCACTACAACGATACAAAAGAGACACATTCCTAAATACATCCTACAGCCTCCCGTGGATTAGTCACGGATGTCTCCGCGCTGATTTGCATGACTCTACTAGACGTTAGGTTTATACAAGTGAGACCGTTGAACCTGGGACACTGATACCAACTTGTCATGACCCAATTTCTCTGGTCATGATGGCACCTACTATGATCCACCAATCAATAAGCTGACTCATATCTCGGAACTGCAAGTAATGGGATATCAGGATAGAAGAATAATAATCTAACCTAAAACAATAAAGTAGTAATAGGAGCATACAATGAATGGGCGGAAGCAACAACAAATAAATATACAAATAAAAAGATCCCTCCGAGAACCTAGAACTCACATGTACAGAACTTCTAATAAAATAGTATAAATCTCAAAAGTGGACCACAAAAATAGAGTTGTCTCAAAAAGCAAAAGACAAGCAAAATATATGTATAGAAGGAGACGGGTAAATCTAGAACGTATTGTGCTCACCCTCGCCTCCGATCACGACTACACTTGGCTCTAATCAATGCTGGTAGCTAGTACTCAGACCTGCATCACGAAAATAGATGTAGAGTGTAGTATGAGTACCAAAACAACAGGTACCTAGTGATATCATAGGTCGACTGAGAAAGATAACTAAAAGTAAAATGAAAAGCAAGTAAAAAACACAATCAAAGACAGGACAAGAAGTAGATGTGGGTATGTACATGAGCATACTAACAAGCAAAGAGAAAGAATCTAACTAACTCTGCTGGCTACCATAAACCTGATGGGTACACTCGTGCACAAATAAAGAGTAACCACTGGCACGGACTCCTATAAGCACGACAGATGCAACAATAGCTGAAATAAAATGAATGGAACCAAAAGGATTTCAATAGTATCACAATTTTCCAAACTTGAGTCGAACCATTTCCAAACTCTAACACCTCAACCCACAGTCGAGACTAGATGAAGACTTAAATCGAAAATTCATCAGGGAATCAAGAATTTAACCGCGTGCAAGGTGACCACAGACTGCAATGAGGTAACTGTAGCTAATAAGTCAACATGAGTAGGCTAGACCACGGACTTTAACTGAGTAACTGTAGGTAAAGAGCCAAAAACAAGTAAGATGGACCAAAGACTTTGACCAGTATCTATAGCTAAGGGATCAGACCGAATTAGAATCAGCGACCAACTGCGTGTCATAGGGAGTACCCTCAAACCGAGTGTCATCAATGCACCGCTTCAGCCCAAACAAAATATAACCTGAATCGCCGAGAAAATATCTAAAAATCAAGAACTGAGCGATACAAGACTGATAGGAAAATAGGATATTACAGAGGTAAAGTCACAAGGTGAGTTACTGCCTAGCTGAGGCTTAGACTATCAGACTCAAGTCTTCTATATCAGTCTACAGGGAGCTAACCGTTCGCAATGATGTCGGAGAAGGTCTAAGGCCAAATGATACAAAAATTGCGCAAGTCTAAGGCAACACTAGTCTAAGCCTAGACTAAGGCAAAACATGCTTCCAAATGTCTTACCACAAGCAAAACATTCATTATAGGACAGGAACAACTAACAACCACGGTGTCAGGCTTAAATAGTCTAATAATTACCAAAAATAAGGCCTAAGACATAGATTCTAGGAATTTAGCATGCTTGATACCCAACCCCGCCAAACTCATACAAATTAATGTATAATTTCCTAAACATGCTCAGTCTTACGAGTAGAAAATTGTAGCCTACCTGTAAGCCTACTATGCGTGCTCCAACTTATGAAACCAGAGTTTTTTCCTTTCGAGATGCCTTCAAATGCTATCATGCTATCAATAATAGAATCACAATTTTAATACGATCATTATGACACTAAAATTATTGAATTTGGAAATGGAGCAATTTTAGGGTCTAAAATGGGAAATGTGAGACTCGCGTCCAGAATCCCAAAATTGACCCCCAAAATAGGTTCTAAACATCTACCCAAGCTCACCAATCAATTTGGTACCCAGTACAGGGTTGGGAAACTACGCAAAATGAGCATGCAATGAAAATTCAAAAAAATTGAACTAAAAGATGAAAATGAAAGCTTCTTGATTAGTGAATTCTAAAAAATCAAGACTCTTCCAATCCAAACAAATTACACCATGACGTTTCTTATGAAAAACCCCACAATCTAGCCTCAATATCACTAAAAATAGAGTTCATATGATCAAGATACAAGCTCCACTAATTCAAAAAAATACCACTCTGAAATTCACTAAGCTAATAGATAATTACGAATTCTTACATCACACAAAGCTTCCCCTTGAGTTTTAGAGATCACCATTGGATTCCCTATAAAATTCTCTTGAACTTGGACCCTTAAATCGCCTAATTTGGTGAAGGAACGAGAGAGAAATCGATGTTTGAAATACAAAACTATGGTTGAGTTCGAGTTTCTGGTATAAGACCACGTAGTTGCTCTTCGCGATTGCGGGGACACGTGTCGCGACCAGTTCCTAGAAAGACCATCAGATCATGAGGGTAAGGTCTCACGATCGCGAAGACCAACTGGGTCAAACCCAGTCAACTCTTCATCGCGATTGCAATGGCTCTTTTGTGAATGCAACGAACAAATCCACCTGCACCAGATATCAACTAAAACCTGAGTTTTCCCTAAGTTCAAATACTTTGAAAGGGTGATCAAAATTTTTTCAAAATCCCGTGCATGCAAACGAGATATGCTACTCCACTAAATTTGATGTTTCTGACTCAATAGTGCATTCAAAATTCCCATATGAGGTCATTTTAATGAAAAGTGGGTCCCACACCCAAGTGCCATTTTGAGCCTATTCCACAACAAAGCTCGAGTTTAGATCGAAAGCCTAGAGAAGTGAACGAAGGGTTGTTTTAGACCAAACTCGACATTTCAAAACTAATTGCTGTCAGAATTTTAATCCGAGCATATTTTCCAAAAATGTTGACTAAAGTCAACTATGAGTCAAATTTCAAAGGCAACAGCGCCAAATGCCCCTACACTCTTACCGATTACCTTGGTAGCCATGTCGACCATGCTACTAGCCTAATTTGGCCATTATAGAGCTGATGGAACCATTAGAATTCCATTCTGAGGTTGTTTTCCTAAAGTTACGACCGAAGTTAACTTTTTAAGTTATAAAAACTCAAAACAGGGAAACGAGCCTAAAATCCAAACGAATAACCAGGTGACCGAACAGTCAGTGCCAATAAGTCATAAATGTCTTGGGTCGCTGGATTCACTTGAATACCAAGACCCTTTTGGAAAGATCTCCAAACAGAGATGTAAACTAAGTACCTCAATCCGAAATGATAGACAATGGAACACCATGAAGCTTAACAAATTCCCGGATATACAATCTAGGATAATCCTCGGCCGTATATGATGTCTTAACGGGAAGAAAATGAGTCGACTTAGTCATTTGGTCAATAACCGTCAACCTGTATGAGTAGTGAAGAAGTCTAGATTTCACCTAAATAGAATCATGTTGCCTACGAGTATGAGGTAAACCATTAATGAAATCCTTATTAAAAGATTCCCACTTCCACATAGGAATCTCAATGTCTTGAGCCAAACCTCCCAATTTTTGATGCTGAGCCTTCACGTGTTGACAATTAGGATACTTAGCCACAAATTCCGCAATATCCCTTTTTATGCTATTCCACTAATACACTTCTTTCGAATCACGATACATCTTTATGGAACCAGGATGTATAGAATACCGCCAACTATGAGCTTCAAAAAAATCATATCTTTCAAGCCATCAACATTCAAAACACATAATTGGCCTTAATATCTCAAAACACCATCTCCCTCTTGGGAGAAAGCCTCAATGTCTTTTTAGGTAACCACTTTCTTCAATTCAACCAAAGCGGGATCACTATCTTATTTTACCTTAACATCCACCATAAGAGATGATTCAAAACTGCTTGGCACAATAACACCACCATCCTCATAATCAACCAATCGAAAACCCAAATGGGCTAATCTATGCACATTCCTAACTAGCTCTTTCTTTTATCCTTAATATGAAATACATTTTTCATAGACAATCTACTAAGAACGTCGGCAATCATATTTCCTTACTCGGATGGTATGGCACACTCATATCATAATCCTTCAACAACTCAAGTCATCTCCTTTGTCGAATGTTCAAGTCCTTTTGAGTTAGCACATACTAAAAATTCTTATGATCTATGAAAACATCCACATGGACACCATAGAGATAGTTTCTTCACAACTTCAAAGCAAATACCACCGCCGCCAACTCTAAGTCATGAGGTGGGTAATTCTTCTTGTGTGCCTTGAGCTACCTTGAAGCATAAGCTATCACTTTACCATTTTGCATTAGAACACAACTAAGACCAATTCGTGAAGCATCACAATACACAATAAACCCATCAGAGCAGAGGTAAATCTATCCTTCAACTCTTGGAAGCTTTTCTCACAAGCCTTGGATCATTGAAACTTCACCTTCTTTTAAGTCAAAGTAGTCAAGAGATTTGCAATGTAAGAGAAACCTTCCGCAAACCATCTATAATAATCGTCTAATCGCAATATACTTTGAATATTAGAGGGAGTCAATGGTCTAGGTCATTTCTTAATCATCTTTGTCTTCTTTGGATCAACCATAATTCCTTCACCGGAGATGATGTGACCAAGAAAATCAACTGACATTAACCAAAATTCACACTTACTAAACTTTGCATACAACTAACAGTCTTTGAGAATTTGCAACACAATCCTTAAATATTTGGCATGCTTTTCCTCACTCTAAGAGTAAATTAAAATATCATCAATGAATATAATAATGAACATATACAAGTATTGCTTGAACACCCTGTTTATCAAATCCATAAAAATTGTAAGGGCATTCGTTAGTCCAAAAGACATAACCAAGAATTCAAAGTTACCATACTAATTTCTAAAAGTCGTCTTTGGAATGTCACATTCCCTTATTCGGAGTTGATGATAACCCGATCGAAGATCAATCTTTGAAAAGTAGCTTGCTCCTTGAAGTTGATGAACAAGTCATCAATCCTAGGAATGGGGTCTTACTCTTAATTATGACCTTGGTCAATTTCTGATAATTGATATAGATACGAAGAGAACCATCCTTCTTTCTAACAAAGAGAATCAGAGCACACAATGGAGAGATACTCGGTCTAATAATACCCTTGTCTAAAAAATCCTTCAAATGATCCTTTAATTCTTTCAATTCTTCCAAGGCCATCTAATAAGGAGGAATAGAGATAGGTTGAGTATCAGAAAGGAGATCGATACCGAAGACTATTTTCCTTTTGGGATGAATGATTGGTAATTCATTGGGAAAAACTTTTGAAAGCTCATAATGACTAAACCTGACTCAAGAGTTGGAGTTTAGGAGTTAGTACCGTTAACCTGCACTAGATGATAGATGAAACCTTTGGAAATCATTTTTTAGGCTTTAAGGCATGAGATGAATTGAGCTTTAAATATGGAATTACTACCTTTCCATTCTAGAAATGCCTCATTAAGAAACTGAAACTTAACCATACGGGTTCTATAACATATAGAGGCATAACATGCATGAAGCCAATCCATACCGAGAATAACATCAAAATCGTCCATATCAAGCTCTACTAGATCAACTAAAGTGACTTTATGAAAAATTGAAACTGGATAATTTCTATAGACTTTTTTAGCCATAACTGAATCACCAACGAGAGTATAAACCAAAAAAGGCTCTAATAATATCTCAGGACTAACAACAAATCTCATAGCAATATAAGGAGAAAAAAGTGATAGAGTAGCACCCAGATCTAATAATGCATAAACATCAAAGCAAAAGACTTGCAACATACCAATTACGACATCGGGGGAATCGTTTAACTCCCAAGTCATCTGAAGGGCATAAAATATATTTTGGCGCTGACCTCCACCTGAAGTAGTATCCAAATGATCGGTAGTCTAAGTCTGAACCTAGGGTCTAGCGCCCCTCCTACACTCCATTTCATGGTGACTCAACTTTACACACTTGTAGGAAATATCTAATCCCGCTAAGCACTCTCCTTTATAATTTCTCCCACACTTCTTTCATGGAGGGACGACTTGACCACCCGAAGCTCCTCCTTGTGCCTTAGGATTTGGAACCTTGTCCTTCTCAAATTTTGGAGCTGGAGTGTTTGAAGAAGCTTGGCCTTATAGAAAATGACCATTTCCACCACTGGATTTATTGTGAGAAAACCAACCTTCATACCGAGCCCTCATGGACTCCCATGCATTTCTCTCCTTAAGTTTTTCTCCTTCAATTTGATTGGCATAAGTCATAAGCCTAGAGATGTCCATCTCCTTGATGAGCATAGCAGTTCGGCATTCTTTCGTAACCAAGTCTGACACTCCCGAAATAAACTTACTCATTCGGGCATGAGAGTCGACTACCAAGGATAGAGCATACTTGGCATCTTTGTGAACTTGAGGACATACTCCCTCACACTCATGCTTCATTGTTTGAGGTTAATAAATTCTAATACCTTCTCATCCCTTAATTCAAATGGGAAGAAGTGATCAACAAATGCAACTTTGAACTTTACCCAACCTATAGGACCCTTTTTAACCCTTTCGGCTTTCCATTGGTTGTACTACACGTGAGTAACACCTTACATATGGTAGGCCGCCAATTCTACCTTCTCCTCTAAGGACACTCCCATAATCTCAATAATCTTGGACAACTCAACAAAGTCTTGGGGATCCTCACAACCTTAGATCCATGAAACTTGGGAGGGTTCATCCTCGTGATATCTCTAACCCTTGAAGATGGAGTAGATACATTTGGAGGAGCATCTACCCCTTAGTTCACTTGAGTAGTCACGACTTGGGCTAGCATCTGAAAAGCAACTCAAAACTCCATATTAATTACTTGTTCATTCAAAGGAGTATTTGAAGATTGTGTCTCCACTTCAACATTCCTTCGGATAGATGCTCTTCGTGAAGGCATGATTCTTTAATGGCAAAGAGAAAGCATTAGAGAAGAAAACCTTAGAGTTCAATTGTATGGCATGATGAGATCATAAAAGAAGTGAAGTGTTTCTTAAGAGGCCTTATAGACTCCTATTCATAGATGTAGAACGCTTCACACTGATAAACAATACTCTACTCAATGCAGTATGTTAGACTACCTAGGACACTTGAACTTTATGCTTTGATACCAAGTTTATTACGACCCAACCTAGGGCCTAGTCGTACCACAACGATTAGAATCCCAAAGGACCTTAACCAAGCCTCTTATCATAACATTCATATCATACATTATGTGAATAAGTAATCAATCTAAATCAAGAGACGGAAGCAAAATCTCAAATAGAACATAGGTCTCAAAATGAAAAAATGACAACATAAACTCTTTACTATCTAACATGCCTCTAATACTAGATGGAGGCATGAGACAATCTCCCAGCTCACCCAATAGACAACATAAGAGTACTAAAGTACAATTTTCCAATGTGAAATAAATGTCATGTCCTCGAAACTATGAGGACTCACCAATAAGAAGCTAATAGCAAACTCTATCCACTAGCGGGAGGAGGATGAACATGATCAATCCCTAAATTATGATATAATATAGCCAAAAAGTATGTGTTAGTACATGGAATACACTAAGTATGTGAAAAGATGCATGAATAATAAATATAGGACATAATCAATATTAATCATGGGATGGAAGACCATTATCTTTAAAATGTGAGTAAAGTCATGAAAATATTAAAACGTTTATCTCATTGGTAAATACATCAAATAATCTCATAATCATCATAAGAACTCATAACTCAACTAAAATTGATATGGGATTGGACCTTTAACCGACATTAAGACCATGCGAGATAATATATGAAATTCGATGACTCCTGCATCGAGACAGGGGAGGCTACCTTGCCAAGACATACTCCATTAGTAACTCTTTTAACTGGCTTTGTGGATATACTAGCTTCAATATATTGGAATATGTAAACCTATGTGGGCAACGTAGTTCGAGACTAAAGGTTGCTACTAGGATTTCCTTGGCTAACTAACTGCGTTACCAAACCGAACCCCACCTTAAAGTCTTCTTGGTGCTTAGTCATTATCATATGGAACTCATAAAACTTGATCATAAACATCATAGGGAAAGATAATAATAGATATTAATCTATCTTTATAAAGTAGCATAAGAATAGCTCATCTAGCACATCATAGAAAATTATAGGATTAGTTCATCTATCATATAACTCATGCAATATGGGTGTAGACCTTACATCATTATATATTTTTTATTATAAACATCTTTAGGGAATTTACTTGTCCTATCATTAACTTTCTTAAAACCTCGTAGAATCATCATTTATAACTTGTTTGCATAAAAAATCTTTAAACTCATTATTACAGCTTTCAAAGAATGTAACTTGAACATCATGATCATATCTCATAAATCATACTTGAAACAAGAATATAGCATGGGTCATTAAAATTCAACTTGAAATGATGCAATAAGATATGAATTATGCATAATTAGGCTAATAGCATTGAAATATATAAGAATTAAGAAGACGCAATGAAACTCATGCAATTAGGGCTTTTAATTGAAGAAATCATAAGAGAATTTGAGAAGAAATCTTTGAGATTCTACGAGTGAAAGGAAAACATGGATGAAGTCCCACATACCTCGACCTTGATGAGCCCTAAATTGAAGAGAATGAAAGCTTGACCTTGAAGAAAAACCCTTGAATTGCTTGAGGAAGAAGAAAACTCTTGAGAGAAAACTTAGAAGAGAAGGATTTGTGATTTTGGGAATTATGGTGAGAGTAGGAAGGTTAGGGGAATTTAGGTTAGTTAATGGGTATGAATCTAGTTGCACAAATTATCCACATTCATTAATAAAATATAGAGAAAAGATAAAAATAGCTCTCACTTAAAAATTGGAACTTGGGTTTAGAAAAGACCCACCATGGTATGTTAACTTCACCATGGCCCATGGTGGTATTCGTGGTGAATGCCTTAAAATTGGAGAAAAAGAAATTTTGCAGGACCTCCTTCACGAAGACCATAATGGTCAATGAAGGTCACCATGGCCCATGGTGAGGGTCGTGGTAAGGAACCTGACTAGGGGGTCTACAGGAATGATCACCGCAGAACCCACCACGATTCGTGAAGAACAATACGAACCATGGTGGTTGGAACGTGACCCTGACTTAGAGTGAAATATGGGGGTCTCAAGGGAGGGATCACCATAGAGGGTACCACGGCTCGTGGTCCTTGTCATGGACCCTTCCCTGCAGGGTTTGAGGCTTTAAAACTCCACCACGATGAAACACCAAGAACCATGGTGATGAATATATCCTGTGATGGCCTTTGTGGCCATCACCTGGTGCCAAGAGCGACATTTTTTTGGAAATTCATCTTTTTGATCCTTGTTTTATAACTTACCAACTTCTGAGATCTTATAGAAGAATTTATCTATGAATTTTACTATATTGATCTTTAGAGTTCATGATATGTATTATGGGTATTTTCAATTATACTTTCAATTAATATTATTTTCATGAATGATGTATGGGTTGATATAAAGTATAAGATCATGCATGTTTTCAAATCCAATTTCATAACTTTTAAGTTAATTGATCATGTGTTCATGTTTTCACTTATTTTAAAGTATAACCTTGATCATGACTCTTAAGGGATTTTGGATGAATGATTATGAATTTTTCATGAAAGGTTTTTAATGATGTTCAATTATTTTTCAAGCCAGATTAATGAAAGTGTGACTTAAGATCCTTAATGATGAAGGTGACTTAAGACCCCAATGATGTTCTCAAAATTAATGAAGGGGCTTAAGATTCTTAATGAAGAAGGTGACTTAAGACCATAATAATGTTTTATAAAAAGGATTTATAATGATGGAAGGCCTACACCCACATTGCATGAATCGCATGATAATAAGCTAATAACTCATGAAAACTAAATGAATGATGATAAATGAGCTATTCCTATGATATTTTTATATTATGATATGATATGTATTATGTGGGATGTCGACCTAGCACCGTATGGACTTTGAGGTGGAGGCTCGACCTAAGCCTTAGTAGCAACCTCTAGTCCCTTAAAATACGTTGCCACCGTAGGGTTTCTTTTGCCAATATGGCCTCTTAATGATGATAATATTGGATGGAGTCTACCTTGGCAAGTAGCCTCCCCGTTCTCGGTATGGGTATCATCGGATTCCATGTTATTGCTCGAATGGTCTTAATGTCAGTTATGATTATATTCCACATATATATGGTCCAGAAAAAGGTTTTAAAAGACTAATCCTCTCTTTACTTTTATATGATACTCTTATGGTTTAAAGTGCTTTAACCCTTCTTATGAATACTTATTATTTACTTATGAGTTTTGCATTGACAATGCCTTATGTCTTATGATGCTTTTAAGGGATTTTTTTTCTATGTTTTAAAGCTTGGCCATTTGCACAAACATGGTTTTACTATGCATTGCATTTCAAACACACTTAGTACATTCAAACATACTAACTCATACTTCATTTACCTACATTATATCATAATGTAGGGACCGATGCTCCATCCTATTCTTGCGGATAGCTAGTGACCCATTTGAAGATTTTATGCTGAGTCCTCATGCTTTAAGGGAAAACTGACTAATTCTTTCCTTTATTGTTATTTCTAGACTATGATGATGTTATGAGACTATTCCATGTCGAGTTATTACTTTCTTTGAGGGTGATCTAGAAACATATCATAGTTCCTGCCTATGTAGTCATGTAAAGGCATGTTAGGCATATGTGTAACAATTCTATGTTGTCTTGATTCTCTTTAGTTATGTTTTGTATTCTTGGACTTTTATGAGTTTCCGCTTATTATTTACCTTATGTATGCTTATGATATGCTAAGACGCTTGGTTTGGGTTTTTTCAGGAACCATAATTGTTGTGTCATGTCTAGGCCCTAGTTTAGGTCATGATAAACTTGATATCAGAGCACGGTTCAAGTGTCCTAGAGAGTCTAACATTCCGCATCAATTATAGTCTTTTTCATTAGTGTAAAGCGCGCCATATCTATGAATAGGAGGCTATGAGGCGTTTTAGGAAATATTTCATTCTTTCATGATCTCATCATGCGATATAGTTGAATTTTTTAGGGATTCCTTTTAACTTGTGTTCTACGCATTTTAGAATATATCTCATCAAAAAGAAGGCAACTAGGAGATTGGTCATGAAGGTAGCCCTTTCATTTCAGTTGATCCTTTCTCAAGTGATAATATCTCTAATGTGGAGCTTCAATATGTCCTTATGTTATTGGCTCAAGCTGTGATCGCTTAATTAAATCAACCAAAAAGTAACTCTTATGAACACGAATCTCAAAAGAAGGAAAAGGTTGAGCAAAATGAATGTTAAGAGAGTAACTGACTTTAATTGTTAGAAGATGTCAAAAGGGGAAACATCCGGCTCAAATACGAGGGAGAGTGATGGAAAGAAAAAATTCTACCTCTCATGCTACTAGTGCGGTAAGAATCATCTAGGGGAGTTCTTAGCCAGTACAAGAAGATGTTATTGTTGTGGCAAGAGTGGACACAAGGAGAAAGACTGTCCAGTGGCTTCTAAAAAGAGAGGGAGTCCAAGAGGGATCGCTTTGAAGGTAGGTCTTCTCAACCTAAACTCGATGGTGGTTTAGTGGATCTGCTATTCCCAAGTGTTCCAAGTGTGGCAAAAACCATAAGGAAGAGTGCTTAGTGGGATTGAACGTTTGTTATAGGTGTGGAAAGCCGGATCATCATGCAAGGGCGGGTAGGAGAGGTACTAGACCCAGGCTCATACCCAGAGTACTGGTTGTCCAAATCAAAGTGCTACTACTTCGGGTGGCGGTTAGTACTAAGACAAATTTTATGCCCTTCAGACTCGTCAGGAGTTAGAGGATTCACCCGATGTTGTGACTGGTATGTTGCGGGTCTTTGACGTTGATGTTTATGCTTTTCCTGATCCAGGTGCCATAATATATTTTGTTACTCCTTAAAATGTTATAAGATTTGAGATATGTCCCAAAATATTGATAGATCCTTTCTCGGTCTATACTCCTATTGGTAATTCAGTTATGTCTAAGAGAGTGTATAGAAATTATTGGTTTTAATGTTTCACAAAGTCACCTTAGTTGACCTTGTAGAGCTTGATATGACCAATTTTGATGTTATTCTTGGTATGTCTTGAATTCATTTATGTTATGCCTCTATAAGTTGTAAAATTTGTGTGGTTAAGTTTCAGTCTCTGCGAGTTGTGCTGGACATATAAGAAGGAGGGGAAGGAGTTGGTTTGAGGTGTTCACAGACTAGCTGTTTGGTTGATAAGAAGATTGAGGTTATATCACAAGGGGGACATGAAGTACTTCATTATCAATATCGGTTATGTATTCCAATGATAATGGATGAGTTTTGGTAGATAGAGAGAGATTAGGTGTTCCTTATTATGACAATGGTAGTATGCTTATTCCATAGGGGGTTATAGGCATGGAGAAAGAGCAAGATGGGATTTTATCGTGTGCAAGAGATAGGTAAGAGTATTTTGGTGTGCCTTTTTGGTATGAGCTAATGCAAATGTGGATGTTGAGATGCTAAGGTAGACATGAAAATTCTTAGGTAATATTAATTTCTAAGGATCCATAAAGTTGCTAGAATGATAGGCTTGAATGTGTGTTGTCGATATGTGAGTGATTGCAGTAGGCTATTGATGACATTGTGTTAAGGGTTTCAAGTAACTGTATTAGAATGGTCATAGGACTGGGCTTGAATTTGAGGTTAGTGATTGGGTTTACTTGAGATTTCACCTATGAAGGGTGTGATGCGTTTTGGTAAGAATGGGAAGCTAAGTCCCCACTATGTTGGCCCATATCAGATTTTGAGGCAAATTCGTAAAGTGGCTTATGAGTTGGAATTACCTTTTGATTTGGCATAAGTGCATCCAATGTTTCATTTTTCTTTTGTTGAGGAAGTTGGTTAGTGATCCTAATTCCATTGTTCCATTGGAAAACATTGAGGTAAGGGAGAGAATATCTCCGATGAGGAGGTTCCAGTTGAGATCTTGGACATGTAAGTTAGTGTCACGAACCGATTTTTCAAGTCGTAATGGCACCTACTATCAACCCACCAGTAGGTAAGCCAAATAATAATAATAATAATAATAATAATAATAATAATAAGTAGAAAAAGAACAATAAGTACAATACAACAAGATAACCCCCAAGACCTACTATCAGTCGGTAGTCGAGTTACTAAACTAAAGTAAAAAAAGTACAAGGTTTATACAGATACAATAAATTAATAGTGCGACTCTCTTCGAAAACAAAATAAAGACTAGTCCAAGCCAAAATAGAGGGAGATAGGCAACTCTGAACGCCAATAGCTAACC
Source organism: Solanum dulcamara (assembly GCF_947179165.1). NCBI lineage: Eukaryota > Viridiplantae > Streptophyta > Magnoliopsida > Solanales > Solanaceae > Solanum > Solanum dulcamara. The sequence continues at coordinate 47,749,994 of NC_077245.1, read as the reverse complement.
CAAGTCTCCAAATCAAAAATATGCACCGCACGATATCCAAATCAACAAAAACAACCGTACTATGATCTGTAGGGTGCATAAGTGTAATATAAGTACCAATAAATGACACTCAGTAGGCATCAGCCGACTGAGCTCAAAAGATAAAGCATAAAGAACATGTAAGCAAGGAATATATATATCATAAGTAACTAGCAAGAATAAAACGGAAGCCTGCAATAAGAAACATCTGATACAAGGAATGGAGAGAATAGGGAACAAGCAAAGAATAAATGACGTACCTGGTGGCGTCAGTCCAAACATAAACACGACAACACACTATGAAGGAGGACAACTAAGTGACAACCTACTAACAAAAATAAACACAGATATCACATCAAAGCCTAAAGGACTGCATCAACTAAATCCCTGCACAAAAGGTTAGATAAAAAAGAACAAGGGCAGTATCTACCTTCAAACAAGAGACCACCCTTTATACTGCCACAAGTTCGCAAATAGCCAGACAATACCTCCCGAGCCCTTGTGTTCCCAGGAGGTTCACTCACAAATAGGCTAACTTGTACGGCATCCCATAATACCAACAGGTACAAATAACTATGCTAGTGATAGACAATGCATATATGAATGAGATTTTATGCAATAAAACCAGTAATACCATTAGTGCTATTTTCGGAGATAAAAAGTTATATTAGTATAGAAAGGTTTGGGAACTCTCTCCGACCAAACTAGCATGAAAAATGAGTGTATCCTTGATGCCTCCAGTCCACTATAAATAGTGGCAATAAAGGTAGTATGACCCCCATTTAGAAAATCCATATAAAATAGTGTGGGTTATAACCCAGCTTCCTCAAAGCAATGCCAAGAACTAATGCATGCATAGGGGTAGACTACATCCATGAGAAAACAAGGATCCAATGCAATGCAAGCCATCACCAACACCCAAACAATATGCACAATCATATACAAAATTGCCGCCACAAGCACCTTACCCTCTAGAGCATAGAATCAGGGCTAACACATAAAATCGACCTCTAACCAAGGCGAGGGCTCAAATCTACTCTTCTAACTCAACAACAAGGCCAAAAAGGGAAATCAACTCTAACTAGGTAACAAGGAGAAGGATATGAGGAAACAGGTGCTCAGCTAGTTAACCAATAACTCTAGATCCAACCAAATTACTATCTCGAGAGTGCAAACACAACTAGCCCCGCCAAACGGCAATAAGAAGGCATAGATGATTCTAGTACTAGATCTAGGAACGGGGCCCAACAGCAATTTACAAGTCTAACTGGGTGAAAACCACTACACCAAGGCTCTAGAATAGGTGCTACAATAGCGAAGGACACTAAGTCTCAAAAATCCCTGCCAACACCAGCTACATCAACTAAGGATCAACCCAACTAAATTCTAAGGCATAATTCTGCCAACCACCATAAACATCACACAAGCCACCTAAAACAGGCTAATCAAGGCCAAATTAAGGCATAATAAATAATCTTACCAACTATACTGGAAGTCTCATAAAGGCAACCCAGCCTAAGGCTCACGTCGGTTCAAAGAACAAAGAAACTAGGAATCGAGCGTAACCCGTAACATACAATCCAAACAACAAGTAATTTATACTATGCAATATCTCATAAAACTCAATTAAAAGAAAGGAAACTATAGCCTAACTCGAAGCCAAATGAGCATGCTCCAAATCCACTTCCCAGTAGCTTTCCACTCCAAAATCACCTCCAAATGCCTCTAGGTTATCAAAATATCGATCACCTCATCAATACGAATATTTTGACACTTAAACTATATTTTTCGGAGATGGACCCAAAATTGTATTAAAAATGAGATTGTGGAACCCACGATGAAAATCCCGAAATAGATTTCGTGAAAAGGTTCTAAATGCATTAATGAGCTTGTACCCCAAAATGAGGCACAAATTGATGCGCAAAATGAGAGAAATAAGCCCAACAAATAATTTCACCATTAAAGCTTAAAGTTAAGCTAGGGGAGCCCCTCTGGGAAGGGTTTACCTCAAATAGTCGCTTTTCACACTCCCCAGAATATACCAACTTGTACCCACGACTCCCATAAACCCAATGCACTTGGAATCGCCGAAATCAGAGTTTTCTACCTTCCAAAATCGAAGAATGAATATGAGGGTCAGGGTTGGAATGATTGTTGATCTTAATTAGCAGACCTCCACGAATGCAGGGACTAGGTCCTCAATATGGAGGGAAGGCTCCCTCTTCTCCGCAAATACGGCGACCAGGTTCGCGAATGCGGAGGGGAACTCCCTAACCTCTGCAAACGCAGGGACCAGGTCTATAACGCGGAGAGAAAGTTCCATCTTCTTCGCGAACTCAGGGACCGAGTTCGCAAACATAGAGACCAATCAGAGTTGCACCAGCAAGGGTTGTACCAGCTGAACTTGGAGTTGGAATTACTCCAATGGGGTGCTTGAGATTCATGTGGAATCCCATATGATCAAACGGACTATGTTACCCCACTAAATTCGATGTTCTGGACTTAATAACGCAGTCAAAATTTCTATCAGAGGTCATCTTGATAAAAAGTGGGTCCCACATTAAAGCAACAAATTAAATCAAAATCTATAAAAGGGATTGAATTAAGATCAGAAGCCTCAGGACACACACAAAAGATCATTCTAGACCAAACTCGACATTTCGAAACTAACTACGCTGATAAAATTTCAATTCGAGCATGTTTACCAAGAATATTTACTAAAGTCAACCTTAGGCTAAAGCTTAAAGGCTAAAATGCCTAATGCCTCAAACTCACATCGAAAGGCTCGAGCCGAGTATGCTACTAGCCTAAAATAGCCATTCTGGAGCTGATGGAACCTTCAAAATATCATTTTGAAATTGTTTTCCTACCAAAGTAAACTTTTCAAGTTATAAAAGCTCTAAAATAGGAAAACGGGCCTAAAACCCAAATGAACGACCAGGCAACCGAATCGTCAGTACCAGCAAGTTATAAATGATTTGGGTCACTATAGGAAAGCTCCAAATACTGAAAAGGTCGAAAAGGACAAAAATGACCATGATACAACATCTACTACTAAAAAGACTTTCATCCTTAAAGTCAAAGAGTATAAAAGAACCCTAGGGCACAAAAAGATTAGAAAGTTAGGCCTGCAAGCTCCTACCAGACCTACAGGTATCTTCTTGGGACAGGCAACATCAACCCAGAACTCAAGCTAAGAGAAAACTCTCAAATTCACTCTTCTTCTTCATAACTCAACCTAATTTCCAATTCCTATTTTTTGATACTGACCTCCACCCAACAAGCACAAATCAACTGAGAACAACAAACAAACCTAAGATAAACCAAAATCACACAGACACCTCAGAATTAAGCAAACAATTGATAAGAGAAGATGCTAAATAACTCTTAAGTCGAATTCTTTACTTTATACTCCAAACTCAAGACTCTTTAGTCATCGTGAGAATCATATCCATCCTAAACAACTGTAACAGCTCCCACCACCATCGAAATATTGTCCAAATAACCATGAAGGACATGCAAGCACCACTTGAACATCGAAGAGCAGTAAGAACTCAAAATAAATAACTCAGCCCAATGCACAAGCCCCAAAGTTCTAACCCAATGACTCCCAAAACCAATAACTAAAGTCAGAAATCTATCTTTCAAAATTAAAAGGGTTACTCCAAGGGTCAACCAAGCCACGGGTGGAAAAAAGCCTACACTGAGACCAACTCTAAGTCACTTTTCTACCAACGAGACTTCTAGGAAATCAAACCAATATATGAGTTTAACCCAAAAGCAATCAAAACTAATATCATGAGTTCATGTATCACTCCACGAATGCAAATCTGAGCAAACCACCATAATCCAACTAAAACTAAGTTGGTAGGTAGCGAATAAGCACATAAACCCTTTTTCAAGAATGACCACTAATAAAACTGAACCACCATAAGGAATTCCACAAGAAACACCGCTAGCTAACCACAATGACACAGGCGAACCTTGCACCCTGAATAAGATATCAGGAGATGATTCCACGAATTACTTTGACTCCATCCTGAAGGAGAATCATTTGAGAAGGTTCCCCTATCTCTAATGAAGTCTTTCATCTAGAAGTCATTAATAAACCCCACCACATTTAACCCAAACCAAAATCCTGACCCTCTTGACCGGCCAACACACCTAATGTAATTTATCGGTAGAACCAAGGCACAACACGAAATCACCAAGATTAAAAGTAGTCTTGGTTGTAAAGTAAAACAAGGCTGTGACTGAAGTTTCCAAGACGGAGTGACTAACCACCTAACGGTTCATAAATCACAAAGGCACATCAAGGCTATTCTAATAAGCCACAACTCATTAATATGAATACTCTAGCTCTATAATCACCCCTTCCCACTAATTATTGGTCAGTCACAAGCATAAGAAGACCACCATTTCCATGAGCCCAATAGAACCCTCTTTACAAGACATTTTAAGCTAAAACATCACCATACTTAAAATCAACAAAGAAATTTTCATTTACAGCCTTCCCAACTCAAACATAGCCATCTGACACCACATCACATAACAAAATAAACCAGTAACTTAACCATCAAACTTACCGTGAAGAGACAACCCAGTCAATTCGAAGGGAAAACTTTAACTTCACCACCTTAGGAACTAAGAGTAGGAAATCAAACAAAAAAAGCAATGAACGAGATCTACAGTACACCACAAGGGCCACAAAGAATGATACACCCTTTCCTCAACAGTAACCTCACATCAGCTAAGCACATAAGTAGGGGCAAACTAGGAAGGGGAAAGGACCAACCCTAGAAAACTCTAAAATGTCTAAATGGAAATCCACTAGAGTAATCAAGTAAGCTCAACATCCACAAGGTATAACTCCACCACTAATGCAACATAACAATAAAACCAATATGATCCACTACTAAAAGAAATCACCTAGGGGAGATAAATACATAAATATAGTTTCAAGTAAGGTTGTCAAAGTAAATAATAGGCAAGTAATCGAGCTAGGTAAGCATGCCCACATAAGTCCAAGTAAAGTAATTACCAGAATCACAAGATAGATCTAACAAGTCAAGTAATCATTGATGGATACAAAGACCCTAACACTCAAGCACTACAAGCAAAGAAGGTCCTAGAAATAAAATTTACACAAATTTGATTAATACCTGGAGCCTCGTCCTCTGTCTGACCTATAGAAGCATGGGATGGAATGTGCATGGCCTCGAAATAAACACCCAAACTACTAGCTGCAACACTCGGAGTACCACCTCTGACTAACCATCCCTGATCCCTATGAACCCGATCATGTTAATCCTGTCGCCTGTGATATGTGACTGTGAGAAAATCCCTAGCAAAATGCCCTACCTCACTGCATATATAACACCTCCTACCAACTACAACCTACTGAGATGGCTTGGCTGGCATAGAATGAACTCCAGAACCTAGATGCTATAAAGGCACACCCTAAGAAGTTTGTCGTGAACTCTATCCACCATAGGTACAATAACCTATCACAGGACCGCTTGGAACCTGAGGTGCTCCCGCCATTAGTCGGGTAGGTCGAGGGTGAGGGTAACCCTCATAAGGATGATTCTTACCTCGGAGTGAGATATTACCTCTGCTACACGGATGGCGGGATCTCCTATGTCCACCTTTGTATGTATACATACATGCATGCTCTATAGACCTCACATAACTAACCACCTAGAGAAAGTAGACCAAACTGTTACCAAGTGTTATAATGCTAGGCAGAGCTGCAAAATCAATCCCTTAATAAATCGATGAGTCATGTCTAGCTCCATAGAAAAGAGTGTAGGAGCATCCTCTGTCCACTCTAGAAACTCCATCACACACTCAAAGACCGATGAAGAACTCTGCTGAGGACCTACAAGTCTAACCCTAGCCTACAAACCACACCATGCACCCAAAACTACTCTTGTATGTGGTGTATGCTCATCGAGACATAGAATCTCCAACACTATATCCAAAAAATCTAGGGTGGTCATAGATATTATCGAAGCCAGGGTAGTATATGCAGACTACTTGGCCACGCCCATCGAAAAGCTCGTACTATCCATCTAAGAAGGAACGAATTGAAAGAAAGTATTTAGATGTCGATAAAAGGAGTTCCACGTGATAAGGAATAAAGAATGAAGTTTTCCTAAAATACCCTATAGCCTCCCAAAAAGAAGATACGGACATCTCTGCACCGATTCGCATGACTCTACTAGGCACTTTTACTTACATCAATGATACCGGGGAACTTAAGCTCTACTACCACTCTGTCACGACCTAATTTCTCAAGTCATGATAGCATCTACTATCAGCCCACCAGTAGGTAGGCATAAGCCCACAGTCTGGAACCATAGGCAATAGACCATCACAAGCAAAAGAAAAGAACCAAATAATAATAATAATAATAATAATAATAATAATAATAATAATAATAATAATAATAATAATAATAATAATAAGTAGAAAAAGAAGAATAAGGAGAATACAACAAGATAACCCCCAAGACCACTAAACTAGAGTAAAGGAAGTATGAGGTTTATACAGATACAAAAATAGTGCAACTCTCTTTGAAAACAAAATAAAGACTAGTCCAAGCCATAATAGATGGAGATAGGCAACTATGAATACTAGAAGCTCAACAAAGTCTCCAAATCCAAAAGATGCATCGCACAATATCCAAATCAACAAAGAAAACCCATACTATGCTCTCTAGGGTGTAGAAGTGTAGTATAAGTAACAACAAGTGGCACTCAGTAGGCATCGGCCGATTGAGCTCTAAAGATAAAGAAAGTATAAAGAACATGTAAGAAAGGAGTATATATTACAAGTAATTAGCAAGAATAAAATGGGAGCCTGCAATAAGAAACATCTGATACAAGGAAGGGAGAAAATAGGGAACAAGCAAAGAAACGACAAATTTAAGCAAAACTTATAAGGTGTTTTAGGACGAGAAAGGGTCTCGGGACATTTCTGCAAGAATTCCCAATACACCGGAGCAAGAATGATAAAAAATGTCCAAGCAGATCTCTCAAAATCCCAAAATTACTAAGTCCCAAAATGGGAATTAGCTGTTGGAAATGGGTCTTTTAATTCACTGAAATCAGTGAATTTATTCATCGCAATCGTGAGCTGGGCATCGCGATCATGAGGTCTGCTCTAATTAACCCATTATGATCTAGATGGTCAGTCACATGATCACGACGCCCAGGGTCTCAGACCTTTGCAATTGCAAACCCCTAGGTCCCGAATGCAAAGAGGAAATGCTTTTGCACTAATAGTTCAGCTGGTGCTGAACTTTAGAGAATTGTGTTTTTCTCCGATGGGGGTCCGAAATTCATTCGGCATCCTGCGAATGCAAACGGACAATGCTACCCAACCAGAAATGGCATTTTAAATGTAATGGAATCGACAGATTTTCCAACGGAGGTCGTTTAGTTGAAATGTTGACCAAAGTCACTACTTTCTAAAGAAAGCTTTCAAAATGCAAAAATGGCCTCAAACTCATTCCAAGCACCTCAGTAATCAAACCAAAAGTCTTTCAAGACCAAACTCAGCATTCTGTAGATAACCACACTGACAGAATTTTTATCCGAGCACGTTTACTTAAAATGTTGACTAAAGTCAAACATTAACTAAAACTTAAAGTTAAAACGGTAAAACCACCTAAACTCAAAATGAAGACTCCAAAACCCAAAAAACCTTCCTTCTAGGCCAAAATGGACCTTTTGGAGCTGATGGAATCGTCGGAATTCTCATATAATGCCCGAATCTTTGGATGTTGACTAAAGTCAACTCTTTCAAAGCTTAAGCCTCAAAAATGGCCAAACCACCTCAAAACTCAATTAAACATCTTGGGGAGCATGCCACATATCCCAATATCATATAAGAGCTATAAAGAAGCTAAAAGGGGGGTTAAATGGTAAAAACACGCGAAAGCACAAAAATGACCTTGGAGGTCATTACACTCTATATAAAGTAATGGGGCCCAACTGTAATTCACAAGTCTAACTGGGTGAAAATCACTAAACTAAGGCTCCAAAATAGGTGCTACAAAAGCGAAGGACACTAATTCTCATAAATCCCTACCAACAATGGCTACATCAACTAAGGATAAACCCAAGTCAATTCTATGGCATAATTTTGCCAACCACCATAAACATCGCATAAGCCACCTAAAATAGGCTAATCAAGGTCAAACTAAGGCTTAATTAATAATCTTACCAACTAGACTGAAAGTCATAAACGCAACCTAGCCTAAGGCTCACACCGGGACAAAGAACCAAAAAACTAGGAATCGAGCCTAACCCATCACATGCAATTCAAACTAAAAGTCATTTTATACTATACAAACCCTCGTAAGTCTCAATCAAAAGAAAAGAGACCATAGACTACCTCAAGACCAAACATGCGCGCTCTAGTCCACTTTCCGGTAGATTTTCACTCCAAATGCCTCCACTCTATGAAAATATCAATCTCCTCGTTAATACTAATATTTTGACACTAAAATTACATTTTTCGAAGTTGGACTCAAAATTGCATCAAAAATAGAATTGTCGGACCCGTAATGAAAATCTTGAAATAAACTCTATGAAAAGGTTATAAACCCATTATTGAGCTTGAACCCCAAAATGGGGCACAAATTGATGCTCAAAATGAAGAAATCAACCCAACAAATAATTTCACCATTAAAGTAGTAGCCATGTAACTGCCATACTCGAATACATTAAGGGAAGGTATAAGATGGTTTGACGCAAAACCTTTAAGGTACAATTAGTACTAAGGACAAAAGCTATAGTAGAGCCTTAACATCAGATGAAGGAAGTAAGAAATGATACAGGTTTACATGCAGACTAGTATGGCGATGCTAAGGCAACTTCTGAGCTACTTTAAGCTCCTACACACGTTTGTGTAAGGATTACAATATAATGTATGGTAATAAAACTGGAAGGAAGATCTGAGTAAAAACGCAGGATAGCACACATAAAGTGTTACAAGTTGGATGAAGAGTAGTTGCATAATAGCTTAAACGAAGTGGAGCATCAGATGCTTGATAGACTATTACGGAGGATGGGAATCCCGACTCGGAAATGGAAGGCAATTAATGTAGGTTATAGTGTAGGCTGACCTCGCACTCTATGGAAGTATAAGTTCATATGGGTTATAGTAGATAAGCTGACATGCTCAACCCATTTTCTTCCAGTTAAGAAGGTGTATTCAGCTACGGGTTATGCGAGATGACATAGCAAGGAAACTATAAGATTTCACGGGGTTCCCACATCTGTTATCTCAGACAGGAAAGTTTAATTTATAGCTAACCGTTAGAAATCATTCCAGTAGGGATTGGGAATATGAGTAAATCTTAGTACGACATTTCGCCCTTCGATTAATGGATAGGCCCAGAGGGGATCAAGTAAATTATTGATAAAGTAAAGCTTATTCAGGGACAAACTATCGACTAGCAGCCTAGAGTCGGCAAGAAGGGGATACATTGGTCCTTCTTGGGTTATTCGTAGAATAGATAAAGCTGCATATGAGTTGGACCTACCGTCCAAGTTGAAGCAATACATTCAGTTTTCATAGATCAATTCTCTGCGAATATATAAGCGACCCTCCCAGAATATTCTTTGTGGGTGAGGTCCAGATAAAAGGAAAGTTATCCTACGAGGGGCAACCTATAGCCAATGTGGATCGGCAGAGTAAAAGGTTGCAAACTAAGGACGTAGCTTCTGTCAAGGTGCTGTGGTCATGAAAAAAATGACCTGGGAAGCTGAGGAGGACATGAAACATAGGTATCCATACCTATTCCTGATGTCACAGGTAACCCCCACTCCTGGAAATCGTATATTAATTACTTGGATGAAAATGTATATTATCGCAATAGAAAAGAATCTCCCTACAGTTTGTAAAAAGTCTTAAGGAAAGTTTTATTCAACATTTAGGGACAAATGTTCTAAATGGGGGAAGGATGTTACACCCTACACTCTCAAGCTCGGAATATCTTTTAAGTTCCTTAGACATTATTATGTGAGCCGGATAAGCTACGACACTATCAAATGACTTTAAGGAAAGACAAATGTGATACTCCATAGTAGAGAAGGTTGGAAATAGAGTCATAAGAATCTGGAAGGAATTGGAGGCCAAGTAATGAGTCGTAGGACTCGATTTACCTACGTAAGCTATTGACTTAGAAGTCTTACATACTTTAGCTACTTGAGTACATACCAAGCTTACGTAGCACGGATTACATAAGCTCTTAAAATAAGATGAGATTACGAACCCATGAGAAAGGGAAAAAGACGACACGTGGCAGCCAATGGAGGAGGGACACGTGGAAGCACCTCAAGCAAGTAGGTGACCCACCTACTTAGGGTCAAGTAGGTGACCCACCTACTTGGGAGGTGAAGCCCATAAGGACACGTGGCAACCTAGGGGTAAGGCATGGATCTGTGGCCCAATAGGGGCTGAACACGTGTCACCTTATGGGGATGACACGTGTCACCTCTTAGGACCACATATATACACGTATATCATGTCTTAAGTTCAGTTCCTGCACTTAAACTTCAGCAAACAAAAAGAAAAGCAAACCCTAGAATAAGAGACAAAAACGTGACGGCTTGGTGGAAACAAATAGATCAGTCCCGATTTCGCTCCATAAATTAATTAGCTAAGGTATTCTTCTATAAATTGGAGGTGGTTAATAACGTAACTTACCTATTTGGGGCAGAAAAAATGAGTAAAAAGCAGCCACAACATTTCAGCCGCGTCAAGGAGGTTCCGAAGTTAATTTTCAGCAAGTTTGGAAAGCCATATGATAAGCTATGGCTTGATTCTCTTCTCCCACGTTTTGTCAAGGATTTTGACATGTTATGAGGGTGTGAATAATGTGAATTTAGGGTTTGGAGCATCACCAAACGGACAGCAAACAGTCCACACAGTTTCAGCGCGACCAGAGAAGTTTCGAGGCAAGTTTTGGCGAGTTTTGGCTAATTTCGGGTAAAGTAAGACTTTTACTTTAAATTTGGACTTTATGGGGTTGTTATTTAGGTTATTATATACCTTTTATACTGATTGAAGTATAAAAAAGGTCGTGGAAATGCTCGACAATAGAAACAATCGAAAGTGAAGTTGTCGTAGTTAAATTGTAGTCGAAATGGGGTGTTGTGCGTGTAGGGTGATGCTGAAGGTGTGTGGTGATGTGTTTCAGGGAATAAATGTATTTTAAAAGGGGTGTGGGTGCTTCTGGTTTCATCCACATGACCCTTCGTTTCGTATAATTAAAGGTTTTGCGAAACAAAGACTAGAAACCCTATTTTGGTATTACAATTTTCAGCAAGTTGGGTGGAGTTTATATTGTGTAATGTTGCCATGTTTTACTTGCATATGAGCTAAAAGTTGTTGTTGTTGGTTGGCTGTAGTAATTAGGTATGTAATTGGGAATTCGGATAGGGCATATTATAGGGGAGATGCTGCCCAATTTCTGGTAACTCTTTAAACGAGTTAAGGAACTAGTCAAAGAGGCGAGCGAGGAAATGATTTATGTGAATACTAAGGTACAACCGAAGGCGCTGAAAAGTTTAAGGTTGTTGATACTCTCCTTGCTTCCATGTTAAATAGGTTTGGAGGACAACGATGTGGACGTGATTAAGAGAAGTCCATACGAGGTATGTGAAGCTACCATTTCTTCTCTTTTGGGCATGTCTTAGATTTAAGTGACAAATGATATGTGTATGAAGCTTGGGGTAACTCTATTCATGAGCTCTGAACATGACTCATGATTCATAATTCGTGTTCACTGTTGAATGTTAAGACCCTTAAAGTAGTTAAGCTTTCATTCCTCAATTCTTCTATATGCTAAAAAGTAGTGTATATAAAGTTATTCTTCCTCTCTTTTGGCATGACTTAAATGTAAGTATTATGTATATAAAGTTTGAATTTATTCCACTCTTAAAACTCTGAGTGTGAGTTAAGGCTTTTGGTCACTTCCTACTGACTAAAACTCCTATAACAAGTTGAGTCATTACTTTTCAAAGTCTTCCATGTGATAGGAAATGGTACATGTAAAGCTTGTCTTTTCCTACTTCTAGAAAGACTGGACGATAGGTACTATAGAACATGGATTTGGAGATAGCTCCATTTATAGATTCTAGACGTAACTCATAACTTGTACCCACTTCTGAATAATAAGGACCTTGAAGTAGTTGACCTACGACCCTTAAGCCTCCTATAGGTTGAATAGTGTTGGGATGTGTAAGCTCCTATACCTAGGGGCTCTTAAACATGCTTTATGATGATATATGTGGGATGTTTGATATTTTACAGAGTTTTACGTACAAATATATGCATTATGATATATATGGATCGGGCCGAATGTACCTTGGCATATTTTGCTATGTAAGGATCGGACCGTACGTTCCACGGCATGTTATGTTGTTTACGGATCGGGCCATCATACCTCGGCATTATTATACGATATACGGATTGGGCCGTCGTTCCTCGGCATTATTATATGATACATGGATTGGGTCGTCGTTCCTCGGCATATACTTTATATATACAGGGATCGGGTTATACGTCTCACAGCGTTAATGGCATATATATACCTATTATGATAGATGATGTGTTTGTAACACCGAGTCCCCGAGCGGGCCGGATACGGTACGCGATAATGGTATACATGACTTTATTTTATGAGATGCAGGTACAGTACCCTATTAAATGTTATACTTGGTTTCCTGCATCCCTGTTTCAGTTGTTATCTCAGTTATATATGCTTATATACTTAGTACATGTATCGTACTGACCCCCCTTTTCTCTGGGAGGCTACATTTCATACCTGCAGGTACAAATGTTCATTTCGCAGATCCGCTAGCTTAGGATTTCCGCTCAGCTATGTTAGAAGTGCTCCACTGTTTCAGAGCCTAGCTTTTGGGTACTGGTCCTGCGATGTATATATTTGTTTATGTAGGGGTACGGCGGGGGTCCTGTCCTACCATATGTTGTCGTTTCTATTCTTAGAGGTCTGTAGACATATATGTGTGGGTTATTTAGGAGTTTATTTCGGTTATGCCTATGCAAGATATTGTAAAAGCTATTATGTTATGGCAGCCTTGTCGGCTGGCTTTCCTTTCATGACATGATGCAAATGAAAGAGGCTATACGTGTATGAATATTTTATCACCCACTAGGTTCATGTGTTTGGTTCCTATATCTAGAAGGCTATATGAACATGAAAAAGTTTTAACCTATTGAGGTTTTTGTGAGCAGTATCACGTTATACATAGCCCAATTTGAATATAGTTGACAGATAGGTACACGGGGGTCTAGGTCGGACCCCAGTCGTGGCCCACGGAATTGGGTCATGACAATTGCCACCATAGGATTTCTTTTGCCAATATGGCCTCTTAATGATGATAATGTTGGAAAAAGTATACCTTGGCAAATAGCCTCTCCCCTTCTCAATATGGGTATCATCGGATTCCATGTTATGACTCACATTGTCTTAATGTTATTTATGGTTATATGCCATATATGTGTGGTCCACAAAGAGGTTTTAAATTACTAATCCTCTCTTTACTTTTATATAATACTCTTACGGTTTAAATTTCTTTGACCTTTCTTATGACTACTTATGATTTACTTATGAGTTTTGCATTGACCATGCCTTAAGATGCTTTTAAAGGATTTGTTTTTTCTATGTTTTAAAGCTTAGTCATTTGCAAGAAGATGGTTTTAATATGCATTGCATTATGTACGTACTTAGTACATTCAAACGTACTAACGCATACTTTATTTGCCTATATTATATCACAATGTTGGGACCAACAACCCATTCTTGCGGCTAGCTGGTGACCCATTTGAAGAATTTGTGGTGAGTCCTCATGCTTCAAGGGAAAACTGAGTCATTCTTTCCTTTATTATTATGTCTAGACTACGATGATGTTATGAGACTATTCTAAGTCGCATCATTACTTTCTTTTAGCATGAGTTAGGAATATGTCCTAGTCCCTGCCTATGTAGTCATGTAGAGTTATATTGGGCATATGTATAAAGAGTCTATGCTGTCTTGATTCTCTTTAGTTATGCATTGTCTTCTTGGACTTTTAGGAGTTTGTGCTCATTATTTACCTTATGTATGCTTATGATACGCTAAGAGGCTTGGTTGGGATTTCTTCTAGAATCCTAATCATTGTGTCATATTTAGGCCCTTGTTTGGGATGTGACAGTTCTAGCACAAGCTAAAGTTTGAGGGGATCATATTTGGGTTCTTCAAGCTATGGATGGTTTACTCTTATGGATCATTCTTCTTAAGGTTGTTATGAATATAGTGACCTAGACTATTGGTCAAGAGAGTGCCCCCGGTGAGGGTGAGAGCGATTGCTCCATCTTCCATTGCAACCAAGCTAGTTTTAGCAGTACCCCCTTCATCTAGAGGTGATGGTCAAGATCAGGATCATCGGAGTGCCCGACAGGAAGCTAGAGGTGGACCTCAAGGAGGTAAGATGTGGTAGATCAGAAGCACCGAGCATAGGTGCTCAAGGCTATTTCTGCAGCTCAAAGAGGGCGGAGGCTTAGGCATCTGACGATGTCATCATAGGTATGCTTTCATTATGCCATCAGCCTGCTATAATTTTCTTTGAATGGGGCTCCATATTTTTGTGTGTATCTGCTTATTATGCTCCCCGATTAGGTATGAGTTCAAAGTCCTTGGCAGAGCTGGTTCATATTTTGACCCCGGTGGGTGAGTCCTTATAGTGGATCAGGTGTTGCAATCTTGCTTAGTGACTAACCAAGGTTATGATACTAGAGTTGATCTTATTCTGATAGATATGGTTGATTTAGATGTGATTCTGAGAATGGACTAGTTATCCCCCTATCATGCAGTCTTAGATTGATATACGAAGATCGTTACCTTAGCCATGCCTGGTATTCCTTTGGTGTTGTGGTAGGGTTCTTATAGTCGCACTCCGATGGGAATTATCTCTTTTTTATAGGCTCAATGGTTGGTTACTTCTGGGTGTTTAGCTTATTTGGCCTATATGCAAGATGTCAGTCGGGAGGGCCCTGTAGTTGATTCAGTTGCTATAGTCTGGGAGTTTTGCAAATGTGTTTCCTATCAACCTAACTGGCCTACCCCAGAGTGCAATATTGATTTTTTTATAAACTTAGAGCCAGGCACCCATTATATTTATATTTCACCTTATCTTATAGACCCTTAGTTGATGCCATCTGACTAGGAGGTCACGGGTTCAAGCCTTGGAAACAGCCTCTGGCAGAAATGCAAGGTAAGGCTGCGTACAATAGACCCTTGTGGTCGGGCCCTTCCCCGAACCCTGCGCATAGCAGGAGCTTTAGTGCACCGGGCTGCTCTTATCTTATAGACCCAACAGAGCTCAAGGATCTCAGTGTTTAGCTTGAAGACCGCTTAGGTAAAGGGTATATTCGGCCTAGTGTTTCACCTTGGGGTGTCCCAGTTTTGATTGTGAAAAAGAAGGACGATTTTATGCGGATGTATGTTAATTAAAGGCAGTTGAACAAGGTGACAGTGAGAACTATTACCCCATGCCTCATATTGATGGCATGTTTGATCATCTTCAGGGTGTCGCAGTGTTTTCTAAGATAGACTTGAGATCTGATTACCATCATCTGAGGATTAGGGCAGCGAACATCTCTAAGACCGTATTTGGGACTCGATACGGCCACTATGAGTTCCTAGTGGTGTATTTTGGGTTGACTAATGCCTTTACCACCTTAATGGAATTGATGACCCGCGTATTTAGGTCATACATTGATTCCTTTGTCATAGTCTTCATGGATGATATTTTGTTATACTCGTGGAGCCGGATTGAGCATGAGCAGCATTGGAGTTTAGTGCTCTAGACATTGAGAGATTAGCGACATCATGTCAAGTTCTCAAAGTGCGAGTTTTAGCTTGATTCCATAGCATTCTTAGGGCATGTCGTATCCAAGAATGGCATCAAGACAGATCTAACAAAGACTAAGGCTATTTGAGATTGGGCCATGCCCACCTTTGTTAATAAGATTCACAGCTTCGTTGGACTAGCGGGTTACTATCATTGATTTGTTGAGGGCTTATCTAACATTATAGTGTAATTAACTCAATTGACTCACCAGGATGTTCCATTTGAGTGGTCTAAGAAGTATGAGTTAAGCTTTTGAAAG